>NW_016870447.1:0-1358 GCF_001698545.2 Rhinopithecus bieti | reverse complement strand
CATAACAAAGCAGTTTCTCACATCGCTTCTTTCTAATTTTTATCTGGGGATATTTGGTTTTTCCCCACATGCCTCAAAGGGCGCCAAAAAAATCCCTTCACAGATTCTACAAAAAGAGTATTTCTACTCTGCTTAATCAAAAGAAAAGATTTACTCTGTGAGATGAATGGACAAATAACAAAGCAGTTTAACAGATAGCGTCTTTCTAGTTTTATCTGGGGATATTTGGTTTTTCAACATTGGCTCAATGGGCTCCAAGTTGGTTTTTCACAGTTTCTACAAATAGAGTATTTACAACCTGCAGAACCAAAGAAAGTCTTAACCTTGTGCATTGAATTCTCATATCTTTAAACAGTTTCACAGATAGCTTCTTTTAGTTTTATCAGGGGATATTAAGTTTTTTCCCATAAAACTCAATGGGATCCCAAATATTTCTTCACAGATTTTACAAAGATATCAGGGAAAACCAGCCCCTGATAATTCAACGTTATTTCACGTAGGTTCTTTTCTATTTCCCTAAATTTAGGTCGGTCTGAGAAATAAAAGGAAAGAGTACAAAATAGAGAAATTTTGAAACTAGGTGTCTGGGGGAGACATCACATGTCGGCAGGTTCCAGGATACCACCCAAACCACAAAACCACCAAGTTTTTATTCAAAAGGGAAGGGAGTGTACAAATAGTGTGTGGTTCACAGAGAACACATGCTTCACAAAGTAATAAAATCTCACAAGGCAAATGGGAGGCAGGGCAAGGTCAGAAGACCAGGGCGAAATTATAATTGTTAATGAAGTTTCAGGCATGCATTGTCATTGATAGCATCTTATCAGGAGACAGGGTTTAAGAGCAGATAACTGGTCTGACCCAAATTTATTAGGCAGAAATTTCTTCATCCTAATAAGCCTGGGAGCACTAAAGGAAACTGGGGCTTATTTCATACCTTATCTACTACCATAAAAGACAGACATTCCTAGAGCTGTCATTTCAGAGTCCTCCTTGTAGGAAAGCATTCTCCTTCTCAGGGCTGTTCCTTACTGAGAAAAAAAAAATTCAGCAGTATTTCTCCTATTTGCTTTTGAAAGAAGAGAAATATGGCTCTGTTCCATCCAGCTCTCAGGCAGCCAGACCTAATGGTTATCTCCTTTGTTCCCTGAACATTGCTGTTATCTTGTTCTTTTTTCAAGGTGTCCAGATTTCATATTGTTTAAACACACACACACTTCATAAACAATTTGTGCAGTTAACGCAATCATCACAGGATCCTGAGTCGACATACCTCCTCAGCTTACCAGGATGATGGGATTAAGAGATTAAAGTAAAAACAGGCATAGAAAATCATAACAGTATTGATTGGGGAACTG
>NW_016870446.1:0-1635 GCF_001698545.2 Rhinopithecus bieti | reverse complement strand
TTATGTAAATACAATTATACAACATGGGACCTTGTATGACCGACATCTTTCACTAAGTATAATGGTATAATGTTTTCTTTTTTTTTTTTTTTTTTTTTTTGAGACGGAGTCTGGCTCTGTCGCCCAGGCTGGAGTGCGGTGGCCGGATCTCAGCTCACTGCAAGCTCCGCCTCCCAGGTTTACTCCATTCTCCTGCCTCCGCCTCCCAAGTAGCTGGGACTACATGCGCCCGCCTCGTCGCCCGGCTAGTTTTTTGTATTCTTTAGTAGAGACGGGGTTTCACCGTATTAGCCAGGGTGGTCTCGATCTCCTGACCTTGTGATCCGCCCGTCTCGGCCTCCCAAAGTGCTGGGATTACAGGCTTGAGCCACCGCGCCCGGCCTAAGTATAATATTTTCAAGGTTCAACCATGTTGTGGCACATGTCAGTATATCTTTCCTTCTTTCTGCTAATATTCTGTTGTTTGGATTTTTAAAATCTGTACATCAGTTGATGGGCATTTGGGATGCTCACACCTCTGGCTATTATGAATAATGGTGGTATGACCATTCATGTACAAGTTTTTGTTTGGAGATATGTTTTCAAAACTTTTGGGAATTGCTGGGTCCTATGGTAATTCTATATTTAACTTTCCACAGTGGCTGAAGCATTTTGCATCCCCACCAGAAATGTATAAATGTATGAGGGCTCGACTTTCTACACGTTCTCACTAATTCGTGTTAATATCTGTCTGTCTTTTTTTTTTTTTTTTTTTTTTTTTTTTTTTTTTTTTTTTTTTTTTTTTTTTTTTTTTTTTTTTTTGTGATAGCCAACTAGTGGATGTAAAGTGGTCTCTCATTGTGGTTTTGATTTGCATTTCCCTGATGGCTAGTGATGAACATAGTTTTGAGCAATACACAAATTGCTCATTTGTGTATCTTAAATGTCTATCCAAGTCCACTGCCTATTTTAAAACTGAGTTATTTGTGTTTTGTTGTTGTTGTTGTTGTTGTATGCTATAAGAGTTCTATATATTCTGGATACTGACCTTTATCAAATATATGATTTCCAATTTTATTTTCATTCTGTACATTGTCTTTTCACATTCTTGATGGTATCCTTTGGCACACAGAAATTTGCATCTGGATCAAGTCCAAGTTATCCATTATTTCTTCTATCACTTGTGCTTTTGTCATCCTATCTCAGAAACTGTTCCCTAATCCAAGGTTATGAAGATTTACACTTACTTTTTTTTTCTAATAGTTTTGCTGCTATAGTTAGATCTATGACCCATTTTGTGTCGATTTTGTATATGGTGTGACATAGGAGTCCAGTTTCATTTTGAAATTGACAAGTGCCAGTCCTTCAACTTTATTATTATTTTCAAGTTTAAATGATCTTGACTGTTCTGTGTTACTTGCATTTCCATATGAATTTTAGGATCAAGTTGTCAACTTTTGCAAAATATATTATGTTAGAAGTCTCTCTGGAATGACATTGAATTTGTAGATTGTTTTGGGTAATATTGCCATTTTAACAATACCAACTTCTGTTATATACACATATGGGATGTCTTATTAATTTGTGTATGCTTTCATTTCTTTCAACATATTTTATAGTTCTCAAAATATATGTTTTGCATTTGTATTGTTAAAT
>NW_016870445.1:0-1094 GCF_001698545.2 Rhinopithecus bieti | reverse complement strand
GTAAGTGGATAGAAAATATGTAGAAGGGTCTGCACAAAATTAATATCATGACTACCTCTGGGAAGTGACTGCATTTGGTGTGGCAGCGGTTGTGTTTGTGTGTGTGTCCATGAGGGGTTTCAGCTTTACCTCTGGCTTGTAAGCTTTAGATTGAGAATACAATCGTGTATTAATTGTATAAGTCAGTGAAAAGAAAGAACAAATGATGGCTTTTTAACAAAATTTCATATTTTTTATTTAAAACTATTTAAAAGTACTCATTACAGAAAATTTGAAAAATAGGAGAAGAAAAAAAAAGTCATCACCTATAAATTCCCCACTCAAAGATAACCATTGTCGTGGAATTGGAGTTTATTATGTTAAGCGAAATAAGCCAAGCACAGAAAGAAAAACTGTGTGTTCTCATTTTTTTGTGGGAGCTAAAAATTAAAACAATTAGGCCGAGACGGGCGGATCACGAGGTCAGGAGATCGAGACCATCCTGGCTAACATGGTGAAACCCCGTCTCTACTAAAAATACAAAAAACTAGCCGGGCCACGTGGCGGGCGCCTGTAGTCCCAGCTACTCGGGAGGCTGAGGCAGGAGAATGGCGTGAACCTGGGAGGCGGAGCTTGCAGTGAGCTGAGATCCGGCCACTGCACTCCAGCCTGGGCGGCAGAGCGAGACTCCGTCTCAAAAAAAAAAAAATTAAAACAATTGAATTCACAGAGACAGAGAGTAGAATGGTGGTTACCACAGGCTGGAAAGGGTAGTTGGGGATTGGGGGGCAGTGGGCATGGTTAATGGATACAAAAAATAGTGCCAGCTGCGGTGGCTCACACCTGTAATCCCAGCACTTTGGGAGGCCGAGGCAGGAGGATCACTTGAAGCCAGGAGTTCAAGACCAGCCTGACCAACGTGGTGAAACCCCTGTGTCTACTAAAATACAAAATTAGCCGGAAATGCCGGCATGTGCCTGTAATCCCAGCTACTTGGGACACTAAGGCAGGAGAATCATCTGAGCCCAGGAGGCGGAGGTTGCAGTGAGCCGGGATCACACCATTGCACTCCAGCCTAGGTGACAGAGTGATGCTATCTCAAAAAAAAAAAGTGA
>NW_016870444.1:0-319 GCF_001698545.2 Rhinopithecus bieti | reverse complement strand
TTCCGTTCCATTTCATTCTATTCCATATTCCATTCCATTCTATTTTTTTTCCATTCCATTCCATTCCATTCCTTTCCATATTCCATTCCATTCCATTCCATATTCTATTCCTTTCCATTCCATTCCTTTCCATTCTATTCCTTTCCATATTCCATTCCATTCAATTCCATATTCCATTCCATTCCATTGTATTCCATTCCATTCCTTTCCATATTCCATTCCATTCCATTCCATTCCACTCTATTCCATATTCCATTCCATTCCATATTTCATTCCATTCCATTGCATTCCATTGCATACTCCATTCCATTGCATATTA
>NW_016870443.1:0-243 GCF_001698545.2 Rhinopithecus bieti | reverse complement strand
TCACACACAAACACACACAAACACAATCACACACAATCACAAACACACACAAACACACACAATCACAAACACAATCACAAACACACACAAACACACACAATCACAAACACACACAATCACAAACACACACAAACACACACAATCACAAACACACACAAACACACACACACACACACAATCACACACAATCACAAACACACACAAACACACACAATCACAAACACACACAATCACAAACACACA
>NW_016870442.1:0-318 GCF_001698545.2 Rhinopithecus bieti | reverse complement strand
ATGAATTCACCCATCACAAAGCAGCTTCTCAGAAGCTTCTTTCTAGTTGAAATATCATGATATTTCCTTTTTCACCATAGGTTTCAATGTGCTCCCAAATGTCTCCTCTCAGATACCATAAAGACAGTGATGCTGAACTGCTCAATCAACAAAAGGTTAAACTCTATGATATGAATAAACGTATCAGAAAACTGTTTATCAAAATCTTCTCTGCAGTTTTATCTGAAGTTATTTCCTTTTCACTATAGGTCTCTATGAACTCCGGAATATCCCTTTGAAGATTCCATAAAAGAGTACTACCAAACTGCTCCATGAAAG
>NW_016870441.1:0-662 GCF_001698545.2 Rhinopithecus bieti | reverse complement strand
TGGGGTTTCACCATTTTGGCCAGGCTGGCCTCCAACTCCTGGCCTCAAATGAGATTTAAAAAGAAAAAAAAAAATGCTGTAAATACTTTTTTTGGGAAAAGAAGAGAAGTGACCTAGATATTGAATATGACCTAGATACTGGATAATATTATAAAATTATGACTAATTTTCTTAGATATGATAATGATGCCAGGGTAATACAGAATTCCATGTTCTTTTTTTTTTGGGGACAGAGTCTCACTCTGTCGCCCAGGCTGGAGTGCAATGGGGCGATCTCAGCTCAATGCAACCTCTGCCTCTCAGGTCAAGCAATTCTCCTGCCTCAGCCTCCCGAGTAGCTGGGATTACAGGCATGCACCACCAAGCCCGGCTAATTTTTGTATTTTTAGTAGAGTTGCGGTTTTGCAATGTTGGCCAGGCTAGTCTTGAACTTCTGACCTCAGGTGATCTGCCTGCCTCAGCCTCCCAAAGTGCTGAGATTACAGGCATGAGTCACCGTTCCCAGCCAGATTCCATGTTCTTAGATGAATGGTGAAATATTATGAGTGAAATCTCATGTCTTCAACTTATTTTCAAATAGTTCAGTAAAAATAAAATGTAATCTTTACATAAACAGAAAGCACACATGGCAACATATTTATTTATTTATTTATTTATTTATT
>NW_016870440.1:0-725 GCF_001698545.2 Rhinopithecus bieti | reverse complement strand
TAATGAATAAGACCTAATATTTGATAGCACAACAGGGTGGCTATAGTAAAAAATAATTTAATTGTACATTTTAAAATAAAAGGGTATAATTGAACTGTTTGTAAGACAAAGGATAAACACTTTAGGTGATGGATATCCTATTTACCTTGATGTGATTATTACACATTGCATGCCTGTATGAAAATATCTCATGTAACCCATAAATATATTTACCTGTTATGTATCCACAAAAAATAAAAGAAAACTTAAAGCTGAAAATAAAACAAAAAAGCCAAAGATAACCATTGTTAGTATTTGATCTATTTATCTCCAGAGTTAACGTTATGTATTTTTAAACTTATGGACAAAACTCCTTCCCTTGATTTTTTAACCTTCCTCTCTCTGGCCTAGTCGCAGCCACTAGATACCCATATATTAATATTTGTCCTCTGTCCAGGGCCAGGCACAGTGGCTCACGCCTGTAACCCCAGCACTTTGGGAGGCCAAGGTGGGCAGATCACCTGAGGTCAGGAGCTCAAGACCAGCCCGGCCAACATGGTGAAACCCCATCTCTACTAAAATACAAAACTCAGCTGGGTGTGGTGGCAGCTGCCTGTAATCCCAGCTACTCGGGAGGCTGAGGCAGGAGAATGGCTTGAACCCGGGAGGCGGAGGTTGCAGGGAGCCGAGATCACACCATTGTACTACAGCCTGAGTAACAAGAGCGAAACTGTCTCAAAATAAAA
>NW_016870439.1:0-2430 GCF_001698545.2 Rhinopithecus bieti | reverse complement strand
TATATCTATTATATATATGAAGTTATATATAATTATTTTACATATTTTATATATATATATATATATTTTAATGGGAACTTAGTTTGTTCATGGTGCCATGCCTGGGGTGTAGAATACAGAGATAATCCAGGCAGAATGAATACTGATGCTCCTGTGTTTGATTGTTTGAATACTTTTGGTCAAAAATCTCCATAGAATAGACATAAACTTACTGTTGTGTCATGAAGACATGCCAGCATAGTTGCTGTCATCCAGCCTGGCCCTTCTTAGTAACTAAGGAACAGACAAAGAGAGAGAAAGAGAAATAGAGAGACAGTGTTGGCAGTGGTCCCTTTATTCAAATCACTGACAATCATTTTTCTCACTGCATGCTCTGAGCAAATTTCTTTGGAAGCCATGCATTCTTGTCAAAACTTTAAGAATAAACATTTATCTAATATTTTTTCTTTGTGTTATGACTAGCATGGCACCATGTGCAATCAAACTTTGTGAATACAGTAGACTAAAAGACTGTACTGGAAATTTCAGACTGGAAATTGAATAAGACCTTTCTTATCTTCCAGTCCATAGGCATACAAATTCTAATGTATCAGCACTCCTTTCTCCTGTAGTTTCAGAAAAATTGGGGTCTTCATGTACTATATCTGCTCAAAGGATTTTTTCTTTTGTTCTGCACTGTCTACATCAGCAATTCATGAAAGAATTGTTACCAAATTAGTGGGTGACCCAGAAAATAAAACAGAACAAAATAAGATGAAAACTTTAAATCAACTTTTCCTTTTGGAAATTACACTATTTTTAAAATTTAATTAATACAATTCATACTAATCGGTCACAGATACCAATTTGCCAAGATATCCTTAAGTATTGGCAAGGCTCAGTGAGAGAGTATAGGTCTAAAAATATCCAAGCTTTAATATGCTTTTCAGTATGATCCTACCTTAGCTTTTCCATTTCTGTAACTATGCCCAGGCAATTTACATTTTTGCCAAAATACATTACGTGTCATTTTTTAAACATTCCGTGTGCTTTCTGCTTTCGTGACTTTCATCATGCTATTCCCCAGGGGTTCTTTCCAACACAGCCTGTTGATGAGACAAAGCTGAGTTTACTGCCTTTCAAAACAAAGGAGTGTCTCAGGGTGGGGAAGATGAAGTCAGAATTTAATGAGATTTGGATATTTGCTTTATTATGCATCTATCAGTACAGGAACCTGATTAGGATTGGGAAGAATCATAATACAACAGTTAAGATTTGAGAACAGTTGGCTGGGCATGATGGCTCATGCCTGTAATCCCAGCACTTTGGGAGGCTGAAGCAGGTAGATCACCTGAGGTCAGTGTAAGAATTAAAGAAAGAGGAAAGAAACACAAAACATGGCTCAACATCAGACAAAGATGTAATTTCTTTTTTTTCTTTTTTTTTTTTTGACAGTGAGTTGCACTCCATCGGCCAGGCTGGAGTGCCATGGTGCAATCTCGGCTCACTGCAACCTCCACCCCCCAGGTTCAAGTGATTCTCCTGCCCGAGCCTCCCAAGTGGCTGGAACTACAGGCACGTGCCACCATGCCCAGCTAAGTTTTGTATTTTTAGTAGAGATGGGGTTTCACCACATTGGTCAGGCTGGTCTCAAACTCCTGACCTCGTGATCTGCCCACCTTGGCCTTCAAAAGTGCTGGGATTACAGGCATGAGCCACCACGCCCAGCTGACAGGTGTATTTTAGAGAATAAACCTGAGAGGGGCTTCTGGCCAATTTCTGTTCAGAGCCCCCTCTCTTACAGACTGAGTATTTACTTTTTTAGGGTGACAGAGCTTATCACAAGCTTGGAATGTTTCTGTATGGGGGAGAAGTTTATGTCAGGGTTGGAATGTCTCTGGTCAGAGGGGAAGCTATCTTGGGGCTGACATCTCTTCAGCCAGATGGGAGATTATCTTGGGGCTGGCATGTCTCTGGTCAGGGAGGGGTTTACCTTATGGTTGAAATGTTTCTGTTCAGAGATGTTATTTGTGGTTTATGTTCATGCTGATCTTAGCCATTAGACTGATGCTCTTTGGATTTAGGCAGTCCTTGATGGAGGGGAATTATAGAATGGTGGTGCTTGTGCAGAATGTTGATGCTCATGCGCTGTCAGTTGAGGAAGGAGTTCGAGACCAGCTTGGCCATCATGGCGAAACTCAGTCTCTACTAATAATACAAAAATTAGCTAAGCATGGTGGCGGGCACCTGTAATCTCAGTTACTGAGCAGGCTGAGGCAGGAGAATGAATTGAACTTGGAAGGCGGAGGTTGCAGTCAGCTGAGATCATTCCACTGTATTCCATCCTGAATGACAGAGCGAGACTCCATGTGAAAAAGAAAGGAAAGAAAGAAAGGAGGGAAGGGAAGGAAAGGGAAGGGAAGGGAAGGGAAGGGAAGGGAAAAGGGAAAA
>NW_016870438.1:0-661 GCF_001698545.2 Rhinopithecus bieti | reverse complement strand
GAATAGGAAGAATCAATATCGTGAAAATGGCCATACTGCCCAAAGTAATTCATAGGTTCAATGCTATTCCCATTAAGCTACCACTGACTTTCTTTACAGAGTTAGAAAAAACTACTTCAAATTTCATACAGAACCAAAAAAGAGCCCATATAGCCAAGACAATCCTAGGCAAAAAGGATAAAGCTGGAGGCAACACGCTACCTGACTTCAAACTATACTACAAGCTACAGTAACCAAAACAGTGTGGTACTGGTACCAAAACAGATACATAGACCAATGGAACAGAACAGAGGCCTCAGAAATAACACCACACATGTACAACCATCTAATCTTTGACAACCCTGACAAAAACAAGCAATGGGGAAAGGATCCCCTATTTAATAAATGGTTTTGGGAAAACTGGCTAGCCATATGAAGAAAACTGAAACTGGACCCCTTCCTTACAGCTTACACAAAAATTAACTCAAGATGGATTAAAGACTTAAACGTAAGACTTAAAACCATCAAAACCCTAGAAGAAAATCTAGGCAATACCATTAAGGATATGGGCATGGTCAAAAATGTCATGGCTAAAACACCAAAAGCAATTGTAACAAAGCCAGAACTGACAAATGGGATATAATTAAACTAAAAGCTTCTGCACAGCAAAAGAAACTATCAT
>NW_016870437.1:0-536 GCF_001698545.2 Rhinopithecus bieti | reverse complement strand
TTAATATATTATTTCAAATTCTTTATTATTTTAAATTATTACCATTGGTAATAGCTTACCATTAAATAATATGTGGCAGAATTGAAGGAAAACAACACAATAGAAATTTCAGAAATCAAATTACCATCCAACTTAAAAATTCAATCAATAGATTAAGCAAAAGAGTAGACACAGGTAAATAGATAAATAAGCTGGAATGTAGATCTGAAGAGTTTAACTGGAATAAAGAATACAAAATAAAGATATGGAAAATATAAACAAAAGTGAGAGATCAGGAAAATAGAGTAAGAGCCAACGTATATCTAAGTGATGTTAAAGTAAGAGTAAATACAAAGAATGGGTAAGAGGCAAAATTAGAAGTGATAATGAGTTAGAATATTTTCCTGGAAATGATAAGTTATGAATCACCTGTTCAGAAAACACATGATTGGAATAAGCAAAAATAAATAAAAACCTGGACATAGTATGATATACTTGAATATACCAAAGAGAAACAGCAAATCCTAGTAGTGGTAAGTGAAAGATAGATAACCTAC
>NW_016870436.1:0-659 GCF_001698545.2 Rhinopithecus bieti | reverse complement strand
GTAATTCTTTATCATTTACAGGATTGCTGCCTACATTCACTACATCAAAATGTTCAGTTTGTCATAGCTACCTTTTTAGATATATGTAAAATTTAAAACAAGAAACGTTGTATTTTGTTTGCAAGATTCTGAATGGCAATGATCCAGACTAGGCCGGGATGTATCTATTTAATAAGGCAAACTCACAAAAGCACATCTCATTTTATTAAATAGTTATAAAATTGTGTATTTAAAACCATTTTAAAATTAATGGAGCATTTTAATAATCCCAGGGGTCCAAAGATCATGAAGAAACTCTGTGACTCAAGATGTTGCTAAATATTTGTGACCAATGTGTATATTGTGGGTGCTCAATGACTTTGAGGTAAACTACCTACCTTGCCCATCTACATTATTTTTTCCCAGTCAATACTGTTCTCCTATATACACACTCAAAAATTTATTTTCTCAGAAATGTATTTGCTAATTACCGCATCATCACATACTTTGAAAACTAGGCAACCCATAGACATTATTATTAACATGGGTACCAAAAAAAGCCGTTTTCTTAGTATTTACTATTTTATACAATTCTTAGAAAAAATATTGACTAAATTTGCACTTTCAAGTAAATTTTCAAGTTTATCTTCTGAGTAAAAAAGAAAATGTGTTGTTTGAGA
>NW_016870435.1:0-1093 GCF_001698545.2 Rhinopithecus bieti | reverse complement strand
CTTGGGAGGTTAGCTATCTGAATAATTTTCTACTTTTTTTTTTGTCAGTCAATACAAACAAATCTACTTAACTTTTTATAGCTGCTGCATATATTCAATTGCATCAATATTTTATAACTTATTTTATTATTCCCTCATGATAATTTGTTTCCAATATTTCAAAATTATTTTTCAGAAAAGTGCTGCAATTAATCTCTACATGCCTCTTTGTGCACTTGTGTGCTCAGTCTTTCTCGGGATAGATACCAGGTATACCAGTATAATATCTAAACACAGTTACAATCATACCTATATCTGTAGGGGATTGGTTCCAGGATCTCTCACAGGTAACAAAATTCATGGATACTCAAGTCCCTGTCCACATTCTCCTATATACTTTAAGCCATCTCTAGATTATTTATAATACCGAACACAGTATAAATGCTATGTAAATGGTTTTACAATTTATTGTTTAGGGAATGACAAAAAAAAGTATGTATGTGTTCAGCACATAAGCAATATTTTTTTTTCCTGACTCCACATTTGGTTGAATCCATAGGTATGGAACCCATGGATATTAAAAGCTGACTGTACATGCTGCTGCCAATTTACATAACTTCCAGCAGTATATGAGAAATATGTGCTAAATATGTGCTAACTCTTGACATTACTAATTCTTAGCTGTTACCTGATGGGCAAGTAATGATATTTTATGCTTCTATTCATTCAAATGTATGCAATTCGCAGTATGTTAACACAATATTTGTATTTCTTTCCCTTTTACTTATTTTTAACTTTTGTATTGATTGTCCTTTTCATATGAGTGTATAAGATATCTATATTTTCTTGATATTAATTCATTATGTGTTATATAGAACAACCATATTTTCCAAGTATTTTTTCTGGAGGGCATGGAACTATTTCTTAATTTTTGTTTGACAAAATCAGTCATTCTTTTCCTTTTGGATGTCTATGTCTTTCCTACCTGAAGATTATAAGAATACACTTTAACTTTTACTTTTATATCTGGCTTCTTTAAGTTTAGCTTTTTTTACCCATCTCAAATGCAAATGTTAAGGATTATGTAGTTTAGTTAATAAAGTTGTAGAATTAT
>NW_016870434.1:0-663 GCF_001698545.2 Rhinopithecus bieti | reverse complement strand
GTGGGTAACTTGACCTTTCTCTCTGGCTGCCCTTCACACTTCTTCCTTCATTTCAACTTTGGTGAATCTGACAATTATGTGTCTTGGGGTGGCTCTTCTTAAGGAGTGTCTTTGTGATATTCTCTGTATTTCCTGAATTTGAATGTTGGTTGGCCTTGCTAGGTTGAGGAAGTTCTCCTGAATAACATCCTGAAGAGTGTTTTCCAACTTGGTTCCATTCTCCCTATCACTTTCAGGTATACCAATCAAATGTAGATTTGGTCTTTTTACATAGTTCCAAATTTCTTGAAGGCTTTGTTCATTTCTTTTTACTTTTTTTCTCTAGCCTTGTCTTCTCACTTTATTTCATTAATTATATCTTCAATCACTGATACCCTTTCTTCCACTTGATTGAATCGGCTATTGAAGCTTGTGCATGCATCACAAAGTTCCTGTGCCATGGTTTTCAGCTCCATCAGGTCATTTAAGGTCTTTTCTACACTGTTTATTCTAGTTAGTCATTCGTTTAATCTTTCCTCAAGGTTTTTAACTTCCTTTCAATGGGTTTGAGCATCCTCCTTTAGCTCAGAGAAGTTTGTTAATACTGACCTTCTGAAGCCTACTTCTGTTAACTTGTCAAAGTCATTCTCCATCCAGCTTTGTCCTATTGCTGGTGAAGAGCTG
>NW_016870433.1:0-1093 GCF_001698545.2 Rhinopithecus bieti | reverse complement strand
TGGGATTACAGGCTTGAGCCACCGCGCCCGGCCTCAAGAATTTATATCACAGATATTTCCTCCTTTTACAAACTCCTCCAGGGAATAGAAGACAGGAAGTATCTGCCTTCTTATCTGAGGCTAGATTTAAGTTCCATATTAAAATCAGATGTCAGGAAAAAAATTAAATGACCAACAAATCTCAATAATAAGTATAGCTGCCAAATTCCTGAACAATACATTAGGTATAAAAGGCCCAGATATTTATCAAAAGCAAAACTAAACAAAACTAGAATATGTAGTAACCAAGATTTACTTAGTGCGGGAATTTACAGCTGTTTAATGTTAGAAAACATTTTAATAAAATATGTCACTTTAAAAGAGTAAACGATAAAAGCCATGTGAACATATTAATAGGTACACAAAATAAAAACAAATAATATCCATTTAAAATAAAAAAAAACTTAGGAAGAGAGGGTCATTTACCAAGCATGAATCAAGGCATTAAACAAAAAGCATACTCTACAATGATAGGTGAATGTGTTTTTTTGAAACTGTGAAGGAGATTATGATGTACACTTCCACCACATTATCCAACATTGAGCTAGGAGTTCTATCCACTGCAGTTATACAAATAACAAGAAACAATTGCTATTAGAAATGCAGCAGATGAAACTAACTCATTATTTACAGGTAGTACGATACAGAAAGCCTCTCCTACCCAAATCTGAAGACAAGTTATTATAATTGTGAATAGAATTTGGTGAGTTCAGTTAAATGAAAAATACAGAAGTCAATAGCTTTTCTATGCCAACTGAGGTAGCTAGAAAATATATCTGAAATAAATATATAAGCACAATAAAAAATAAAAAGTGTGAGCCTTTTATTAAAATAAAGTAATAAAATTTTACTAAATAAATAGAAATACCACCTTTCTAGATAAAATTGTACAACACTTTAAAATGCAGAATTACTTCGTTTGATTTATATTTTATAAACCTGCTTTGTATATTTCAATGTAAAAAGGAAAAACAAACTTGTTAACAAGTTCACCCTCTCCCTGGTGGAACGGATTGTTCCAGGGATAATTGCTGATTATACTGGAACAAATAAT
>NW_016870432.1:0-1092 GCF_001698545.2 Rhinopithecus bieti | reverse complement strand
CCGCTTTATTTATATTTAAAATCCACAAATGTTACTATTTTATTATTAATATGTTAATTGCAGTATACTTCACACCTGATGGAGACACACTAGTAGTATTATGACAAACAGGTGAAACATACTAGATTTGTCTCAATTTCACATTTAAAACAAGTTAATATTTTTAAAAAGTTCTCAAGGCTGGATGGTACAGAAAGAATATCCCTCCAGCAGTTGGAGACCCCAAGTCTTTTCTTTGCCCTGCCCCGACTCTGTTTGTGTCTTCTCTCTTCATTATTGCCAATGATCAGGCTGGACCTGGTGGTCTGTCCTACAAATCCCTCTGCTCCTTATCATATTAGCATGTTGGATTATCTACTAAATAATCCAACATGCTAAAGATTCAGCATAGAATCTCCTGGGTTTATGCATTTACTGAGATTCTTCAGCAGGAGAATTTTTGCTTTGTACTCATTCAACCAGGTAATGCTGTCAATCTACTATTTTAAAAACACAAGTTAATGGAGATAGTATATTTAATTAACACAGACTAAATTTAAGAAGGCTATTTTTTACTTTTGTGAATCAAGAATGTTGATAGTCTTCCCTAAATAAATTGCCCTCTACAGCTTAAGGGGATTATCTCAGTGAACTAGTTCATAAATAGCTGAATTGCCACTTAAGAAAAAAAAGTTTAACTGAATCGCTTTTTGGAAACTGAATTTCCTCAGGGCTGGAGGAATAGATCATGCACTGGCCAGAGTGAATAGTGAAGTCTCCGTTGGCCTACAGGTTATTTACTGAGCTTTAAAATAGACAGGAAACTGGATACACATTGAACCTAGGAGCTTTTCCATAAGGCGATGACATCCATTTCAATCCAGAACAACCTGTGGTATTGATTAACTTTTGGGATCTTTCACCACTACTGATCTGTCTCATCTTTTATTCAACAGTTCCCTGAAAGAAATTTAGAGGCAACTATGGAACACCTGAGGCAAATCATACTTGTAAGTTCTCTGCAACACTATTACCTACTCAGTTTACAAATTCTTCTTAGAGAATGTGGAAACTATGAAGATTTTCAGCACTTTCTGAAACTACACTATAAAG
>NW_016870431.1:0-830 GCF_001698545.2 Rhinopithecus bieti | reverse complement strand
ATAAGTGGATAGAAAATATGTAGAAGGGTCCGCACAAAATTAATATCATGACTACCTCTGGGAAGTGACTGCGTTTGGTGTGGCAGTGGTCGTGTGTGTGTGTGTGTCCATGAGGGGTTTTAGCTTTACCTCTGGCTTGTAAGCTTTAGATTGAGAATACAATCGTGTATTAATTGTATAAGTCAGTGAAAAGAAAGAACAAATGATGGCTTTTTAACAAAATTTCGTATTTTTTATTTAAAACTATTTAAAAGTACTCATTACAGAAAATTTGAAAAATGGGAGAAGAAAAAAAAGTCATCACCTATAAATTCCCCACTCAAAGATAACCATTGTCGTGGAATTGGAGTTTATTATGTTAAGCAAAATAAGCCAAGCACAGAAAGAAAAACTGTATGTTCTCATTTTTTGTGGGAGCTAAAAATTAAAACAATTGAACTCACAGAGACAAGAGAGTAGAATGGTGGTTACCACAGGCTGGGAAGGGTAGTTGGGGATTGGGGGGAAGTGGACATGGTTAATGGGTACAAAAAATAGTGCCAGCTGCGGTGGCTCACACCTGTAATCCCAGCACTTTGGGAGGCCGAGGCAGGAGGATCACTTGAAGCCAGGAGTTCGAGACCAGCCTGACCAATGTGGTGAAACCCCTGTGTCTACTAAAATACAAAATTAGCCGGGAATGCCGGCATGTGCCTATAATCCCAGCTACTTGGGACACTAAGGCAGGAGAATCATCTGAGCCCAGGAGGCAGAGGTTGCAGTGAGCCGGGATCACACCACTGCACTCCAGCCTAGGTGACAGAGTGAGGCTATCTCAAAAAAAAAAGTAA
>NW_016870430.1:0-1631 GCF_001698545.2 Rhinopithecus bieti | reverse complement strand
ACCGGATCTCAGCCCACTGTAAGCTCCACCTTCCGGGTTTACGCCATTCTCCTGCCTCAGCCTCCGGAGTAGCTGGGACTACAGGCGCCTCGCCTGGCTAGTTTTTTGTATTTTTTAGTAGAGACGGGGTTTCACCGTGTAGGCCAGGATGGTCTTGATCTCCTGACCTCGTGATCCGCCCGTCTCGGCCTCCCAAAGTGCTGGGATTACAGGCTTGAGCCACCGCGCCCGGCCACTAATTTTTGTATTTTTAGTAGTGATCGGGTTTCACCATGTTGGTCAGGCTGGTCTCAAACTCCTGACCTCGTGATCTGCCTGCCTCGGCCTCCCAAAGTGCTGGGATTGTAGATGTGAACCATCACGCCTGGCCTCTCTCTCTCTCTCTCTCTCTCCTTTTTTTTTTTAAATAGACAGGGTCTTGCTCTGTTGCCCAAGCTGAAGTACAGTAGTATAATCATAGCTCATTGTGACCACAAACTCTTTGGCTCAAGGGATCCTCCCACCTCAGCCTCTTGAGTAGCTGGGACTATAGGCATGAGCCACACTGTTGGCCTCTTCTTGTACTTCTGAGGTTTCGTTTCGCACATGTGACTTCTTTTTGATACTGCTGAGATTTTTTCTGGTATACATTGTGAGGTGGGGTTTCACCCCGTTTTTTAAAAAACATTTTTAGGATTTCTTGATCTTTTATGTCTTGTCTGGAGAGTAATTTTCAGCTGTTTTCTGCTAAACTGTGAGTGGTATAGACCAGTTAGCTATGTCCTGTGTACTTTTCAGTTTAAGAGATGGTTGCCTTTATCTTACCAAAGATCTTATCTTTTGTTGACTTAAAATAATGATGGAAATACAGCCTGTTGGGGAGTATTGTTTTAAAACAAGTTTTATAGAATTTTCGTTGGTAAAGATTGGTAAGATTAGTAATAATAGGTATGATAGGTAATTAACTATGCATTATATTTAAGAAATGTGTTTAGTACATTTTAAAATGCTAAAGAAATAAGGGATTTTCTGTTTTTTATTTATTTTGTTTTTTATTTTCTTGGAGGCATCCTCGTTCTGTTGCCCAGACTGGAGTGCAGTGGTGCGATCTCAGCGTACTGCAACCTTCACCTCCTGGATTCAAGTGATTTTCTGCCTCAGTGTCATGAGCAGTTGGGACTACTGGCCTTGTGCCACCATGCCTGGCTAATTTTTTGTATTTTAGTAGAGATGGGGTCTCACCATGTTGCCCAGGCTGGTCTCAAACTCCTGAGCTCAGACAGTCCACCCATCTTGGCCTCCCAAAGTGCTGGGATTACAGGTGTGTGCCACCATGCCCAGCCTGTGTGGTTTTGAAAAAAAATTATGTATTTATTTTTTATTCCAATAGGTTTTGGGGAACAGGCGGTATTTGGTTATATGGATAAATTCTTCAGTGGTGATTTCCTAAATTTTGGTGCGCCTGTCACCTGAGCGATGTACACTGTACCCAATGTGCAGTCTCTTATCCCTCATCGCCCTCCCCTTGAGTCCCCAAAGTTCATTATATCATTCTTGTGCTTTTGTGTCGTCATAGCTTAGCTCCCACTTATAAGTGAGAACATACGATGTTTGGTTTTCCATTCCTGAGTTACTTCACTTAGAATAACTGG
>NW_016870429.1:0-840 GCF_001698545.2 Rhinopithecus bieti | reverse complement strand
TTAAAACGGATTTGGGATTTTAACAACTTTAAAATTATTTTCTCTGACTCCCCTCACAATATTTAATGAGTGTAATTTAAATATATAGTATAAAATAAAGTTGACTTGAAATAATCTTTTCAAATTTTAGAGAATACGGAGGAATTTAAAGAAAAGACAATATGAGAAAATTTAGCAAGAAGCATCTGTGACAAACTTAACTGCATTTAAAATTCTTCAAAAGTGATGAAATGGTTTCAACAGAATGAAGAAAAGAAGAAATACAACCAATGTTTTATGATCTAACAAAGTGGTCGAAAGCAAAAATGTGGACATATGTGACTTCAAAGATGTGAGGAAATTCATTTATTCACTCATTCTGCAAACACTTTTTGAAAACCTAGAGTGTGAACAATAGTTTCTACAGTAATTATAATGACAAGAAATTAAGGCTTTCCTGTAGGCATTTCTACAAGTATGTTCATTTATTTAGTAAAGAACGGAGAGGTACTGCTGCTTCTTAGACAAAAAAATGGTAGAACAAAAGCTGAGAGAGGAGGAGGCAGAGGAGGGGAATGGGGACAAGGAGAAGGAGGAAGTACAGAGGAAACTCTGAAGTTAGGGCCTAGCAATATGTATTTTAATCAGGCTTCCAAATTATTCTGATCTATGATAAAATTTGAGAACCATCGATTGAACTTAAAGAAGAAACCAAACAAATATGTTGGTGAATTTAGATGACTGACCCGGCTTTGACAAGAAAGTATTCTAGTAACAATTGGCTGAGGGAAAATAAAACTGGAAAATAATATAATTTACGTAATTCAGGTTATTTTTTGTATAAAAAAATTCTTTCTTTTT
>NW_016870428.1:0-839 GCF_001698545.2 Rhinopithecus bieti | reverse complement strand
TTTTGAGACGGGGTCTCTGTCTGTCACTTAGGCTGGAGTGCAGTGGTGTGACCTTGGCTCACTGCAGCCTGGAACTGCTGGGCTCATGCAGTCCTCTCACCTCAGCCTTCCTAGGAGCTGGGCCTATAGGCACAAGCCACCACACCTGGCTATTTTTTGTATCTGTTGTTAGAGATGAAGTCTCTATGTTGCCTAGGCTGATCTCCAACTCCTGGGCTCAAATGATCCTGCCACTGGGTCTACCAAAGTGTTGGGATTACAGGCATCAGCCACTGTGCCCCATCCCAGGTAAGATTTTATTTGAAAAAAGTGTTTCATATTCAGGCATTTAAAAATGTAGAAAGTCATGGAAAATCAAGGATCAGACTAACAATGTACTGCATATCTGCAGTAAACCAGAGTCGAAGGAGAAATACACAAACACAAACTAAACTATAACTATTTGATATTTACCTAATATTACAGAAACAAAAATTAAGTATTCTTAGTTCCCCATAAGATTTAAGATGCCATGTGAATTTGTGGGAGAAAAGCCATAATGAAAGAAGAAATGTACATTTTTCTGTTTTAAATGTTCATATTAAAAGATATTGGCAGTTAAATAAATTGTGTCATCATAACAGAAATTACATTTGACTAAAAGCCCTCATAAATTGAAAATAGAAACTGTCTTAGATAAAATGGTTTAAATATGATTATTAGTGATGTTTTAATATAATTAGGAAAATATGTTTTAATATAATTAATTATTATTAGAGTAGCCAGAAATTTTAATAATGTTGAAAGACATCTTTAAAAAAATGAAAATAAAGTTAAAATGAAGGCTCAGGATTTCAGTA
>NW_016870427.1:0-1063 GCF_001698545.2 Rhinopithecus bieti | reverse complement strand
GGGTCAGGAAAGTATTTTGATGCCATAAAATAAAGTTCAATCTATGTTTTAATATGCATTCATGACTCAAATTATGTTTTCTGACATAAGCATCAATTGAAAAGTGAGAAAGTAAAATAAATGAGCTTGAAAGTATATGTTATATATGATTTCTAAACAGTAGCTTAAAATAAACATTGTAATAGAAATTTCCATATACTTCTATCAAGTGAAAATTGCATACACTGCATCATATCATATCCAAATACAATCAATCCACCATTCATTTCACAAATATTTGCTGAGCTCTAACTATGTCCCAGGCAGTAGACTAGGCACTAGGAATAAAAAATCACAAAAAAGATTTGGGCCCTGTCTTAGTGGAGTCTGTTGTCCGAAACCAAATAACTACAGGTAAGCAAGCCAATTCAATCATTGCAAGTTGTAAAAGTGTTAAGAAGGGAGTGGGTCAGGATTAAGAGCAACAGCAGGGTAATTTCCTGTAGACACAGTGGTCAGGAAGATTTTCATGACACTTAAGCTAAGACCTGAAGGATGAAATAGAGCTGAACTGAAGGCAAGAACATTTTGGGTGAGAATGAGTGGTTTTGAGCCACTGGAAGAGAGGCAAGAGTGGTGAGAGAAGTTGGAGAGGTGTCCAGGAGCCAGGTCACGCAGGGCCTCAGGGCTCTCATGAGGAACTCAATGCAGTGGAAAGCCAGAAGGGTGTTAAGTGGGAGTGAGGAGTGATGCCATCAGGCCTGTTTTGGGAAAGCACTCCTGTTGCTATGTAGAGGTGAATTGCAGGAAGCCGAGCCCTTGTGGAGAGACTCAGTAAGAGACTCTTGCAACATTCCAGGTGTGAAAGAGTTCACTACAGAAGCAGCGGCAGACATGAAAAAGAGATGAATCTCAGATCTATTTTGCTGGTAGAATTGATAGAATTTGGTAATAGATGGAACATACAAGAGTAGAGGGGATGGTAAGAGAAAGAGGAAAATCAAGGATGACTCCTAAAGCTTTGGGGAAGATGGCGGTTACATTTCCTGAGGTGGAAAAGTATGTGTATATGTGTGGCGGGGGG
>NW_016870426.1:0-842 GCF_001698545.2 Rhinopithecus bieti | reverse complement strand
TCTTTTCAAAAAAACAGCTCCTGGATTCATTGATTTTTTTGAAGGGCTTTTTGTTTTCCTATCTCTTTCAGTTCTGCTCTGATCTTAGTTATTTCTTGCCTTCTGCTTGCTTTTGAATTTGTTTGCTGTTGCTTCTCTAGTTTTTTTAACTGTGGTATTAGGGTGTCCATTTTAGATCTTTCCTGCTTTCTCTTGTGGGCATTTAGTGCTAAAAATTTCCTTCTCTGTGTCCCAGAGATTCTGGTATGTTGCGTCTTTGTTCTCATTGGTTTCAAAGAACATCTTTGTTATTGCCTTCATTTTGTTATTTACCCAGCAGTCATTCAGGAGCAGGTTATTCAGTTTCCATGTAGTTGTGTGATTCTGAGTGAGTTTCTTAATCCCGAGTTCTAATTTGATTGCACTGTGGTCTGAGAGACAGTTTGTTGTGATTTCTGTTCTTTTACATTTGCCGAGGAGTGGTTTACTTCCAATTGTGTGGTCAATTTTAGAATAAGTGCGATGTAGTGCTGAGAAGAATGTATGCTCTGTTGATTTGGGGTGGAGAGTTCTGTAGATGTCTGTTAGGTCTGCTTGGTGCAGAGCTGAGTTCAAGTCCTGAATTTCCTTGTTAACCTTCTGTCTCGTTGATCTGTCTAATGTTGACAGTGGGATGTTAAAGTCTCCCATTATTATTGCGTGGGAGTCTAAGTCTCTTTGTAGGTCTCTAAGGACTTGCTTTATGAATCTGTGTGCTTCTCTATTGGGTGCATATATATTTAGGATACTTAGATCTTCTTTTTGAATTGATCCCTTTATTGTTATGCAATAGCCTTCTTTGTCTCTTATGAGCTTTGTTGGTT
>NW_016870425.1:10126-11623 GCF_001698545.2 Rhinopithecus bieti | reverse complement strand
ATAGGGGTTATATTTTCCTCATCTTATCTCTTTCTTTTTTTCCACCTGGGCTGGAGTGCAGTGGCATGCATGGTCACAGCTGCTGCAACCTTGACCTCCCAGGCTCAAGCAGTTCTCCTGCCTTAGTCTGCCGAGTAGCTGGGACTATAGGTGTGCACCCCCTCACCCAGCTAATCTTTTATTTTTTTGTAGAGATGAGGTTTTGTTATGTTGTCCAGGCTGGACCCGAACTCCCCAGCTCAAGTGATTTATCCACCTTGGCCTCCCAAAGTGCTGGGATTACGGACGTGAGCCACCGTGCCCGGCCACCTTGTCTTTTTTTTTTTGAGATGGAGTTTTGCTCTGTTGCCCAGGCTGGAGTGCAGTGGCACGATCTCAGCTCACTGCAACCTCCGCCTCCCGGGTTCAAGCAGTTCTCCTGCCTCAGCCTCCTGAGTAGCTGGGATTACAGGTGCCTGCTACCACACCCGGCTAATTTTTGTATTTTTTAGTAGAGACGGAGTTTCACCACCTTGGCCAGGCTGGTCCTGAACTCCTACCTCAGCCTCCCAAAGTGCTGGGATTACAGGCGTGAGCCACCGCACCCGGCCTCCACCTTGTCTTATCTTAATGAATACACTTTGCACTCATCATTTTGGAAAGTCTTTTGTTTTGTTTTTTCTTTGAGGCAAGGTCTCACTTTCTTGCCCAGGCTGGAGTGGAGCGGCACGATCACAGCTCACTGCAGCCTTGACCTCCCTGGGTTCAGATGCCTCTCCCACCTTAACCTCCTGCGTAGCTGGGACCACAGGCACATGCCACCATGCCCCGCTAGTTTTTGTATTTTTTGTAGAGATAGGGATTGCCATGTTGCCCAGGCTGGTCTGGAATTCCTGAGCTCAGGTGATCCACCCACCTCAGCCTCCCAAAGTTCTGGGATTACAGGCGTGAGCCACTGTGCCCAGCCCAAGTTTCCACTTTTTAATTCAATGTACCAACCCAGTCTAATGCAGAAACCACTGTCAGGGAACTGGTAGTACATTTGTAGGACTAAACTCTCCTTATGGCTTGATTTTCATTTAAAGTAAGTATTGGAAATCATGTTTTCATTCACCAGTGGTTGAAAGAAACTTGCTTTAGGTTTTGGTTTTCACCCTGTAAACCTTCTCCTGTCTGATGTTTT
Organism: Rhinopithecus bieti; assembly: GCF_001698545.2. NCBI lineage: Eukaryota > Metazoa > Chordata > Mammalia > Primates > Cercopithecidae > Rhinopithecus > Rhinopithecus bieti. Next base: position 10,461 of record NW_016870425.1, on the reverse strand, counting down.
GTTTCCCTTCTGATATGTTCAACTTTAAAGTCAGTACAGGTTGAGTATCCCTTATCCAAAATGCTTAGGACCAGAAATATTTTGGATTTTGGAATTTTTTTAGATTTTGGAATATTTGCATATACATAATGAGATATCTTGGGGATGGGACCCAAGTCTAAAACATGAAATTCGTTTGTTTCATTTGTACCTTATACACTTAGGGTGAAGGTAGTTTTATAAAATATTTTTAATACTTTTGTGCACTAAACAAAGTTTTGAGTGTGTGTGTGTATATGTGTGTGTGTATGTGTGTGTGTGTGTGTGTGTGTGTGTATATATATATATATATAGTT
>NW_016870425.1:4786-7423 GCF_001698545.2 Rhinopithecus bieti | reverse complement strand
TATATATATATATATATATATATAGTATTTATTTTGTAAACTTTGATTCTGTGTGTCCACTGGGACCCTTCCTGTAGTGAAGGCATATGATAGATTTCTCACCATTAAAAAAAAAAATTTAGAAGGTTATAGGTGTCTTTGTGTCTGTGGCACTTTGTCAAAGCTCTGATTCAGCCAGGTGCAGTGGCTCATGCCTGTAATCTTAGCACTTTGGGAGGCCAAGATGGGAAGATTGCCTGAGCCCAGCAGTTTGAGACCAGCCTGGGCAACACAGTGAGACCCCCATCTCTATAAAAAATTAAAAATTAGCCGGGCTTAGTGACATGCGCCTATAGTACCAGCTACTCAGGAGGGTCACTTGAGCCCAGGAGATCGAGTCTGCAGTGAGCCATGATTGTGCCACTGCACTCCAGCCTGGGCGACAGTGAGACCCTGTCTCCAAGGGGAAGAAAAAAATGCCAGGCATGGTGGCTCATGCCTGTAATTCCAGCACTTTGGGAGGCTGAGATGAGTGGATCGCTTGAGCCAGGAGTTCAAGACAACTCCTGGGCAACATGGTGAAACTCTGTCTCTACAACAAATACAAAAATTAGCCAGTTGTGCTGATGTGTTCCTGTATTCCCAGCTACTCAGAAGGCGGAAGTGGGAGGATCACTTGAGCCCCAGAGGTCAAGGCTGTAGTGAGCTGTGATTGCACCACTGCACTCCAGCCTGGGTGACAATGAGACCCTGTCTCAAAAAAAGAAAAAAAAAGCTCTGATTCATTTTCTGAATCTTTTGTCAGGAATACAACCCTCAGTTCCAACATTGCTCAAGAGGGAAGCTGTAGCCTGTTGGTGGACCTGTTTCCCTGGATTGGAAGTTGTGTCATTTTATGAAGAAAAGCAGAGACCACTTAGTATATTGTTCCCCTTGCAGGTGCTCTTCAGAACTGGAAGCATCGTGCTCCTCGGATACACCGTGCTTCTTCATACACCCTACTTGTCTCCTGTTTGTACCTCCTCTCCTTTCCATACTTCCTCTCTATCTTACCAAACAAACATGGTATTGTTTTCCATTCCTCATGTTGTGTTACTGGCTCTTTTTTTTTTTTTTTTTGAGACGGAGTCTCGCTGTGTTGCCCAGGCTGGAGTGCAGTGGCGCGATCTCGGCTCACTGCAAGCTCCGCCTCCCAGGTTCATGCCATTCTCCCACCTCAGCCTCCGAGTAGCTGGGACTACAGGTGCCCGCCACCAGGCCTGGCTAATTTTTTGTATTTTTAGTAGAGACGGGGTTTCACCCTGTTAGCCAGGATGGTCTCGATCTCCTGACCTCGTGATCCGCCCACCTCAGCCTCCCAAAGTGCTGGGATTACAGGCTTGAGCCACCGCGCCCGGCCTGTTACTGGCTGTTTGTGGTCCCGCTGACCTAAAGATGCTTAACTTACTACTAACAGTCTTCTTTGTGTGATTGCTGTTTTCCCCTTGGGACAGGTTCTGTTCTTGTTACTCATTTAAGTGCAGAATGGGAGATGCAGGAAAAGCTTGTACCCTTTCAAACCCTTTTAAACTTACTTGTATTTCTGTTGAATTCACCATCACTTGTACCTTTCTGAAGAACTGACTTTCCAGACATGAAAACCTTTTCTCTCTGAACTCCTAGATCACATTCTGGTTTCTTATGGCTTCATGCATGTTCTACCCCTTTTTTGTTCATACCTGATCTCCCCTAGTAGGCTATAATCTTCCTGAGGCCGGGACAAGTGTCCTTCCTAGTGTTCCCACAGTGCTGACCTAAGGCAGTGATATATACATTGTGAATGTGTGAATTCTTGAAAGTTCAAAATTGCATTGATTCTGTTTCAATCAAAACCTCTATAGGATATGCATAGGTATTTGATTTGTTTGTCCTCAACCTCAGAGTACATGTCCCTGTTTCTAACTTCCAAATATAAAAAAGAGGAACTCTCTAAAGGCCTTCAGTCTCTATGACTTCTCCCCCTTAGATTTGTTAAGCGCCCACTGAATGCCTGGTCTAGATACTCTGTTATGATGGGCAGGTAGAGAAATACCTTTTACAATTCCGATTCAAAGACAAAGCAAGTACATGAGACCATCAGAGTAGTTACAGGCAGCATTATCATAATGTACAATCTGTGGTAGATACTGATTTTGTATTTTGGTCTCATTCAAAGAAGCACCCAAGGATGTTTGTCCAAAACAGGAATGTTGCCAGGAGAGGTGGCTCATATCTGTAATCTTAATACTTTGGGAGGCCAAGACAGGAGGATCACTTGAGCCTAGGAGTTTGAGACCAGCCTGGGCAACATAGTGAGACCCCTAACTCTACAAAACAAATTTCAAAATTAGCCAATTGGCCAGGCACAGTGGCTCATGCCTGTCATCCCAGCACTTTGGGAGGCCGAGGCTGGCAAATCACTTGAGCTCAGGAGTTCGAGACCAGCCTGGCCAACATGGTGAAACCCTGTCTCTACTAAAAATACAAAAAATTAGCTGGGCGTGGTGGTGGGTGCCTGTAATCCTAGCTATTCAGGTGGCTCAGGCAAGAAATCACTTGAACCTGGGAGGCAGAGGTTGCAGTGAGCCGAGATCATGCCACTGCACTCCAGCCTGGATGACAGAGTGAGACTTTGTCTTA
>NW_016870425.1:0-1744 GCF_001698545.2 Rhinopithecus bieti | reverse complement strand
TTTCCAGGTCACAAGACATTAGAAAAACTGTTTTTATTCATCTTCTTCAAGCAAAGAGAAAGTAGTTTTTGAAAGCCACAGAAAACTCTAAGCTCCCTTGTTTAGACCAAATTAGTGATTGGGTTTTTTTCCTGATTCTCACAGTAGAGTCTTTCTTCCTTCCCTCACACTATGGAGGCAAGCGGTTTGGGCTGGTTCATAAGTAAATAGGTCATAAACTGCACTCCATTCAAAAGTGACGTCTTTATGAAAGCATTTATTTGTCCTACAGAGAGAGCACTGGCTCATTTCAAATATTGTTCTCAGCCTAGATCAGAATGCTAAAGAGCACACATTGCACATTTTGTTTTAAACACAATAGTTTAATTGTTTGTTTCTTAGTGGTGCCATAAATATTTCCCTGGGAAAGCGCTACCAAATAGGTAAGACTTTTAGAAGTCTGTGTGGGACCATACACCTAAATGTCATAACTAAATCTGTTAGACTTTCAGAAGACAGCACAGGAATAAATCTTGGAAAAGGAGTAAATCGTGACCTTGGGTTAGGCAGTGGTTTTTTAGATACAACACCAAAAGCACTGGGTGACAAAACAGATAAATTGAACTACCTCAAAATTTAGAAAGTTTTGTGCTATAAATGATACCATCAAGAAAATAAAAAGACACTTGGGTGTGGTGGCTCGTGCCTGTAATTCCAGCACTTTGGGAGGCCAAGGCAGGTGGATCACTTGAGCCCAGGAGTTTGAAACTACCCTGGGCAACTTAGCAAGACCCTGTCTCTACCAAAAAAATATCAAAATTAGCCAGGCATGGTAGCACATGCCTGTAGTCCCAGCTACTCAGGAGGCTGATGGAGGTTTGCTTGAGCCCAGGAGGTTGAGGCTGCAGTGGGCCATGAGTCTGGGTGACAATGAAACCCTGCTTTAAAAAAAAAGCTGAATGCAGTGGCTCACACCTGTAATCCCAGCACTTTGGGAGGCCGAGGTGGGAGGATTTCTTCAGCCCAGGAGTTCGAGACCCACCTGGGCAACATAGCAAGACCTAATTTCTATTAAAGTAATAAAGAAAAAAACCCATGGAATATAGGAAAATATTTATACATATATCCGAAAAGAGGCTCGCACATACAGAATATTTAAATAACTTTTACAACTCAACAGTAATAAAACAACCCAATTAAAACTGAGAAGAGGGCCAGGCACAGTGGCTCAAGCTGTAATCCCAGCACTTTGGGAGGCCGAGGCAGGTGGATCATCTGAGGTCAGGAGTTCAAGACCAGCCTGGCCAACATGGTGAAACCCCATCTCTACTAAAAATACAAAAATTGGCCAGGTGTGGTGGTTCATGCCTATAATCCCAACACTTTGGGAGGCCAAGGCAGGTGGATCATTTGAGGTCAGGAGTTCGAGACCAGCCTGACCAACATGGTGAAACCCTGTTCTACAAAAAATGTAAAAATTAGCCAAGTGTGGTTGCAGGCACCTGTAATTCTAGTTACTGGGGAGGCTGAGGCAGGAGAATCCCTGGAAGGTGAAGGTTTTAGTGAGCTGAGATCATGCCACTGCACTCCAGTCTGGGCAACAGAGTAAAACTCTGTCTCAAAAAAAAAAAAAAAAATAGCCGGGTGTGGTGACACACGCCTGTACTCTCAGCTACTCGGCAGGCTGAAGCAGGAGAATCACTTGAATCCAGGAGGTGGAGGTTGCAGTGAGCCGGGATTATGCCACTGTACTCCAGCCTGGGCA
>NW_016870424.1:0-1638 GCF_001698545.2 Rhinopithecus bieti | reverse complement strand
GGCCATGCTATTTTGGTTGCTGTACCCTTGTAGTATAGTTTGAAGTCAGGTAGCGTGATGCCTCCAACTTTGCCCTTTTGCTTAGGATCATCTTGGCTATGTGGGCTTTTTAGTTCCATATGAAACTTAAAGTAGTTTTTTCTAATTCTGTGAAGAAAGTCAATGGTAGCTTGATGGGAATAGCATTGAATCTATAAATTACTTTGGGCAGCATGGTCATTTTCATGATACTGATGCTTCCTATTTATGAGCAAGGAATGTTTTTCCATTTGTTTGTGTCCTCTCTGATTTCCTTGAGCAGTGCTTTGTAGTTCTCCTTGAAGAGGTCCTTCATATCCCTTGTAAGTTGGGATTCCTAGGTATTTTATTCTCTTTGTAGCAATTGTGAGTGGGAGTGTGCTCATGATTTGGCTCTCTGTCTGTCTATTATTGGTGTATAGGAATGCTTGTGATTTTTGCACATTGATTTTGTATCCTGAGACTTTGCTGAAGTTGCTTATCAGCTTCAGGAGTTTTTGGGCTGAGACGATGAGGTTTTCTAAATATACAATCATGCTGTCTGCAAACAGAGATAATTTGACTTCCTCCCTTCCTATTTGAATATGCTTTATTTCTTTCTCTTGTCTGATTGCCCTGGCCAGAATTTCCAATACTATGTTGAATAGGAGTGGTGAGAGAGGGCATCCTTGTCTTGTGCCAGTTCTCAAAGGGAATGCTTCCAGCTTTTGCCCACTCAGTGTGATATTGGCTGTGGGTTTGTCATAAATAGCTCTTATTATTTTGAGATATGTTCCATCAGTACCTAGTTTATTGAGTGTTTTTAGCTTGAAGGGCTGGTGAATTTTATCGAAGGCCTTGTCTGCAGCTATTGAGATAATCACGTGATTTTTGTCATTGGGTCTGTTTATGTGATGGATTAAGTTTATTGATTTGCATATGTTGAATCAGTCTTGCATCCCAGGGATGAAGCTGACTTGATCGTGGTGGATAACCTTTTTGATGTGCTGCTGGATTTGCTTTGCCATTATTTTATTGAGGAGAATCCCCAACATAATCTTTACACAAAGATTATGCATGGCAGGTAAGAGCAGAATGCTTTGCATTTATTCTTAACTGGTAAACTAGAAAATCAAAAGCATCAATTAACCTCTTCTTGGAATCACAGAATGCTCAAAATGGAAAATAAAATAAACAAGTCTCTTTTATTCATGGATCAGCTGAATTTTTTTCACATATTCTTATTACTTTTATTAATTTAGTGAAAATCTAATTTGAAGATCAAATTGATAATGCTAAGTGGGTGAATGTTTGCTCTTTATTTTCTATATTTCTGTCGTCTGTAATTTTTGTCAAGCCTCTCCATCTTAATTACATAGATTAACAAACTCAGAACCACAGAAATTAAATCATGTATCCAATATCCCAAAAATAGACAAACAGTTATCCAATTAGAAAACTATAGACTTCCAAGTTAGGATACCCAGGGTTTGAATCTCAGCTGTGTATGATGTTGGACACCTAAAGGAACCTAAATGATCTCAGAGATTCAGATTACTTATCTGATTTTAAAAATCCACAGAAGTGGCCAGGTGTGGTAGTTCACACTTGCAATTCTAGCACTTTGGGAGGCCGGGGGGG
>NW_016870423.1:0-1270 GCF_001698545.2 Rhinopithecus bieti | reverse complement strand
TTTTGAGGAGCTGCTTTGTGACGTGTGTGTTTCACTCACAGAAATATACCTTTCTTCTCACAGAGGATTCCGGAATCTCTGTTGGAGAAGAAGGTACCAAGAGACTTTCAGGAGTACAGGGACGGCTGTGGTGAAAAAGGAAATATCCTCAGACAAAAACCGGAAAGAAGATTTCTGTGAAACTGCTTTGTGTTAGATATATTTATTCATCTCGAATAGTTAAAACTTTTATCATATTATGCAGTTTGGAAACTCCATCATTCCCGGATCTGTGAAGGGACATTCGGGAGCACATTGAAGCCTATGGTGAGTTAGGAGATATCTTCAGATAAAAGTGGATAGATCTTTCTGAGAAACTATTTTGTGATGTATGCATTCCACTCAGGAAATTATACCTCTTTTCTCAGAAGGCAGTGTTTGAACACAGTTCCTGTGACAGGGAAAAGTGATATTTCAGAGCGCATTGAGGACTGTGGTGAATAGTGAAATATACTGAAATAAAATAGAGGAAGAAGCGTTCCAAGCATCTACTATCTGATATCCGCATTCACTACAGAGATTTAATGCTTACTCTATGGAACCCAGTTTTGAAACTCTATGTTTGAAGAATCTGTGATGGGATATTTAGTGAGGCCCGAAGGCTTGTGGTGGGCAAGAAAACGTCTTCCGATGACACTTGCAGAGAAACTTTCTGAGCAACTGCTTTGTGATGTGTGTATTTGCTTCATAGAGGTAAACCATTCTTTTCATTGAACAACTTGAAATCACTGTTTTCATGGAATCTGAGGAAGGACATTTGTGAACGATCCTTAGAATATGGAGAAAGAATATCCTCAGGAAAAATCCAGTAGGAAGTTTTCTGTGAAACTGTTCTGTGTTGTCTTAATTCCTCTCACTCAGTTAAGCCTCTCTTTTCATTGAGCAGTTTTCTAACCCTGTGTTTGTTCAGTGTGTGATGGGATATTCGGGAGCACTTTGAGGCTTATGGTGAAAAAGCAAATATGTTCTGACTGAAACTGTAGAGAAGCTTTCCGTGGAACTGCTTTGTGACATGTGCATTCCACTCACAGTGTTATACCTCTCTTCTCATGAAACAGGTACCAAGTGATATTCGAGATTATGTTGATGCTGATGATGAAAAGGGAAATAGCCTCAGACAAAAACTGGAAAGAAGCATTCTAGGAAACTACTCTGTGGTATGTGTCATCATGTCATATAGATAAAGCTTTCTTTACATTACGTAGCTTGGAAAATGTCATGGATGGATCCA
>NW_016870422.1:0-1264 GCF_001698545.2 Rhinopithecus bieti | reverse complement strand
CACCATCTCTATTGAAAACACAAAAATTAGCCAGCCATGGTGGCATGTGCCTGTAATCCCAGCTATTTGGGAAGCTGAGGCAGGAGAACTGCTTGAACCTGGGAGACAGAGGTTGCAGTGAGCCAAGATTGTGCCACTGCACTCTAGTATGGGCGACAGAGTGAGACTCCATTTCAATTAAAAAAAAAAAAAAAAAAAAAAAATCCTGACATAGTATTAAACTTTTAGAAGGAATACTAAGTAATAGCAACAGCTGGCATTAATTTACCAGGCACTTACTATGTACTAGACACTATGCCACACCTGCCAATATACATTCACTTCACCTTATTAGAACCTAATATAATAGGGACTAAACAATTTGTTTAAGATTACATAGCTTATAAATTTAAAAGTATAAAAAGAAGAATTGAATTTCTAACTCACAAGGACTGTTGGACAAATGACCACATCTCTCTGTGCCCCCGACACACGCTCTCACACGATGAGCAACAAATGGAACTGCATAAAGAACTCATTCTTAAAAAAGTAAATCCTAGCAGCTAAGCTGCACATATGCCGCTCCAAGGAAAACAAGTGTTCTCTCAACAGCAAAGGTTTAAGAATTATAAGTTATGACACTTACATGTTCATCACATTTCAATATCTTGCTTTTCTTTTTCTTCTTTTTATTTTTTCCTTTTATGTTGTTCTCTTCGGAATTTGCCCAACATTCAACACAACTATCACCATCATCCTCTTTGTCTTCACAGTGATGAACACAGGGGTCATCACCTGGAGAAATCAATAATCCTTTTTAGTTATGTTCTTAACTCAGCCATGTAGTAGAAATAACTGAGAAACTTAATGTGAACCTACCGTGTTCATCATGATTACAAATGCCTTCAGTGCAGGCAACATCCGAACCCTCCCGAGAACCTGTTTCACTCCCTTCCATGCTAGATGAATATCCACAATCACTACCATTACAGTGTGGAGATAAGCCTGAGAATAAATCAAGTGAGAGTTATAATTAACATACCAATAAGTATATTAGGACAAAGAGTGAACCCACTGGGGACCACAGAAAAATCTCATAATTAACGGCTTATTAAAAGTAGAACATTTCCAATGAAGGATTTTTTTTTTTAAGTAGAAAGTAAATTAAATAATGAAAATATGATTAGGAATTTACCATTTTTTGTTTTTGTCAAAAAATACGTCAAAGAACATAAAGAAAAAGGAAATATTAAGTATCTGACTAAATTATATGATATTCTTTTTT
>NW_016870421.1:0-1911 GCF_001698545.2 Rhinopithecus bieti | reverse complement strand
CAAAACTGAAAAAAAAATCAAGACTTTCCAAGATAAACATAAACTGAGATTTTTCATTCCCTTTACACCTGTCATCAAGAATTGCCAAAGGGAGTCCTTCAAGTTGAAATCAAAAGACACTTGTTAGCAACATAAAACCATAAATAACCAACAAAGATCTCTGGCAGACGTAAATATGCAGAGAGATATTAACTCCTGTGATACTATAATATTGGTGTATAAATCACTTCTAATTCTGGTATAGAAATGAAAGGACAAAAACATGAAAATAACTATGAATCTATGATACTAGATACACAGTATAATTTTGACATCAATAACATAAAGGGGCCGGATATGTACAAGAATAAGGTTTTCATATGTGGTTGAAGTTAATTTGTTGCCAGCTAAAATATATATTATTTGGGCCAGGTATGGTGGTTAGGCCCAAATAATGTACAAAACATGTTTTCCAATAAAATTAGAAATCAACAGCAGAAGGGAAACTGGAAAATCCATGAAGACTGGAAATTTAACAATATACTCAAACAACCAACAGGTGAAAGAAGAAATCAGAATGAAAATTAGAAAATACCTTAAGACGAATTAAATTACAACATACCTAAACATATGGGATGCAGCAAAAGATATATAAACAGGTTGGTATGTAGCAGTAAGCATTTACATTAAAGAAGAAGGAGGATTCCTTGGGAGTAAAATCGTGGTTACGAGAGGCTGGTCAGGGTAGTGAAGGATGATGGGAGGGAGGATTGTTAATGGGTACAAATACATAGTTAGATAGAATAAATAAGATCTAGTGTATGATAGCACAACAGTGTGACTACAGTCAGTCAACAATAATTTGTTGAACATTTAAACATAACTGAAAGAGTATAATTGGGTTGTTTGTAACATAAGAGGAGGATAAATCCTTTAGGTGATGAAAATCCCATTTACCCTGATGTGATTACTGTGCATCTTGTGTCTGTATCAAAATATCTCAGGGGAGGGGGGCACCCCAGATGGACGAATAGGAATAGCTCCAGCCTCCAGCTCCCAGCATGAGCAACATAGAAGATGGGTGATTTCTGCATTTTCAACTGACATACCAGGTTCATCTCACTGGGACGTGTAGGACAGTCTGTGCTGGTCAGTGGGTGCAGCCCAACCAGCGAGAGCTGAAACACAGCGAAGCATCACCTCACCTGGGAAGCACAAGGGGGAAGAAAATTCCTTTTCCTAGCCAAGGGAAACTAAGACACACAACACCTGAAAAATTGGGTAACTCCCAACTCAATACTGCGCTTTACCAAGGGTCTTAGCAAACGGCACACCAGGAGATTAAATCCCACGTCTGGCCCGGAGGGTCCCAGGCCCACGGAGCCTCCATCATTGCTAGCACAGGAGTCTGAGATCTAAGTGCAAGGTGGCAGTGAGGCTGGGGGAGGGGCGCCCACCATCCCTGAGGCTTAAGTAGGTAAACAAAGTCACCTGGAAGCTCAAACTGGGTGGTGCCCACTGCAGCTCAAGGAGGCCTGACTGCCTCTGTAGACTCCACCTCTGAGGACAGGGCATGGCTAACCAAAAAGCAACAGAAACCACTGCAGATGTAAACGTCCCTGTCTGACAGCTTTGAAGAGAGCAGTGGTTCTCCCAGCATGGAGGATGAGATCTGAGAACGGACAGACTGCCTGCTCAAGTGGGTCTCTGACCCCTGAGTAGCCTAACTGGGAGACATCCCCACTAGGTGCAGACCGACATCTCACACCTCACATGGCTGGGTACACCTCTGAGATGAAGCTTCCAGAGCAAGAATCAGAGAGCAACACTAGCTGTTCAGCAATATTCTATCTTCAGCAGCCTCCACTGCTGATACCCAGGCAAACAGGGTCTGAAGTGGACCTCAAAAAAACTCCAACAGACCTTCAGTTG
>NW_016870420.1:0-339 GCF_001698545.2 Rhinopithecus bieti | reverse complement strand
GGTGAAACCCTTTCTCTACTAACAATACAAAATTAGGCCGGGCGCGGTGGCTCAAGCCTGTAATCCCAGCACTTTGGGAGGCCGAGACGGGCGGATCACGAGGTCAGGAGATCGAGACCATCCTGGCTAATACGGTGAAACCCCGTCTCTACTAAAAAATACAAAAAACTAGCTGGGCGAGGTGGTGGGCGCCTGTAGTCCCAGCTACTCGGAGGCTGAGGCAGGAGAATGGCGTGAACCCGGGAGGTGGAGCTTGCAGTGAGCTGAGATCCGGCCACTGAACTCCAGCCTGGGCGATAGAGCGAGACTCTGTCTCAAAAAAAAAAAAAAAAAAGAATA
>NW_016870419.1:0-842 GCF_001698545.2 Rhinopithecus bieti | reverse complement strand
AAAAAAAAAAAAAAAGATTCATTCATGTTTTAGCATGTATCAGCACTTTGTTCCATTTCTTTTGCCAAATAATATTCCATTGTACAGATATACCATATTTTATATATCTATTCATTGAGTGATAGGTATTTAAGAATATTTCTACTTTCTAACTATAATGAATAATGCTGCCAGGAACACACATATTCAAGTTTCGTGTCAGCATATTGTTCCATTTGCCTTGGGGATATACTTAGGAGTGGAATTGTTGAGTCATACGGTAATGCCATGTTTGACATTTTGAGGAACTGCCCAACTGTTTTCCACAGTAGTGTGCCATTTGATGTTCCCACCTATAGTATGTGATGGTTCAAATTTTTCTACATTTTTTGCAAATACCTGTCATTATATTTCTTGTTTATTATATCCATCCTAGTGGGTATACAGTAGTAGTATCTCATTATGGCTTTGATTTGCATTTTCCTGATGGCTAATGATGTTGGGCACATTTTCATGTATTTATTGGCCATTCGTATATTTTCTTTGGAGAAATACCTATTCAGATCCTTTGCCCATTTTAAAATTGGGTTTTTAAAATTATTTAGTTGTAAGTATTCTCTATATATTATAGATACAAGTCCCTTATCAGATATATTACTCGCAAAAATTTTTCCTATTCTGTTAGTTGTCTTCTCACTTTCCTGATGATGTCTTTTGAATCATAAAAATTCTGCATTTTGATGAAGTCCCATTTATCTATAGTTCTTTTGTTTCTTGAGCTTTTGTTGTCATATCTAAAGAACCATTGCCTAATCCAAGGTCATAAAGAATTACACCTAAGTTTTCTTCTAAGAATTTGATAG
>NW_016870418.1:0-631 GCF_001698545.2 Rhinopithecus bieti | reverse complement strand
ACTGACAAATACACTACTCAGTAAATTAGCAAAACATTAACATACAAGTATATGGTCTCAAACACTTAAAACTATCTGATAAAACAGAGAAAGGAAAAAGTCTCATTTACTATAGCATTAAATAAATTTCTTAGAAAAAAATCACTAAGGTAAAAAACCTTTAAAAAAAAAACTGAGAAAATTAGAGAAGACCCAAATAGATTTTTAAATTGCCATATTATCCTAAGTGATCTATAGATTCAATAAATTACCTATCAAAATTACAGTAGTATTTGCCCTTGTTGTCCAGGCTAGAGTGCAATGTCTCAACCTCAACTGACCAAAATCTCTGCCTCCTGCGTTCAGGGGAATCTCCTGCCTCAGCCTCCAGAGTAGCTGGGATTACAGGACTATGCCACCACGACCGACTAATTTTGTATTTTTAGTAGAGATGGAGTTTCTACATGTTGGTCAGGCTGGTCTCAAACTCCCGACCTCAGGTGATCTGCCTGCCTCAGCCTCCTAAAGTGCTAGAATTACAGGCATGAGCCACTGCACCCGGCCCTGCAGGTAGGCTTTTAAAATTTACTAGCTGGTACTACTGAATCAAAAATTGGTGGTGGCAATGAGATTTTCAGGTGGGGCAACAATA
>NW_016870417.1:0-1912 GCF_001698545.2 Rhinopithecus bieti | reverse complement strand
CAGATGAGTAGATTGCAAAAATTTACTCCCATTCTGTAGGTTGCCTGTTCACTCTGATGGTAGTTTCTTTTGCTGTGCAAAAGCTCTTTAGTTTAATTAGATCCCATTTGTCAATTTTGAAGCTTGCCAGATCTTAAGACTAGAACTTAAACTATCAGTTCTCTTGGGTCTTCAGTTTGTTGACCACAGATCTTGGAACTTGTCAGCTCTCATAATCATATGAGCCAATTCCTTATAGTTAATACACATATATAGACATATATAACATATGCACACACATTTATATGTATATTATATACATGTGTACATATATGCACATTTATATGTATATTGTGTATATATGTATATATACACAAATGTGTATGTATGTATATACATACCTATCCACACAGAGAGAGATAGATTACATAGATATATATGTATATACATATACATACAAATATATATACACATACACATACATATATATACACACACATATATACACATATCTTGTTGGTTCTGTTACTCTGGAGAACCTGGCTAATGCAATATCTTCACAATAGAAAAGAAATGAAATCTTAACATCCCCTATTTACAATCAAATTTTATTGAAATTGTGATAATATTATTTTATATATCATGTTCCAGCATTAGAACTAATGCATGGACAAAGTATGGAAGAACTGGGTGTGGTTTTTGAACAGACTGCAAGTTTTTTTTTTTAAATTTTATTTATTTTTATTATACTTTAAGTTCTAGGGTACATGTGCATAACGTGCAGGTTTGTTACATATGTATATTGACTGCAAGTTTTAATAACCTCGATAACATAAAACCAAAACTCTAATTGAAATAAGTAGATCATAAAGAGAGGAGATCTACAAATTTTGTAATAATTGCACAAAACTACAATTCTGAAGTCTGGTTTTCTACCTTTTATTTATTTTCTTCTTTCTTTGGAAAAAAGACATGCTGATTCTTACTCAGAGATTGAATTTTGACTTGTGTTCTCCTCTCTTCGTTGGAGAGACAAATGAAGAGGAATATTGATATTTTTATTTTACATAGTGGGCAGTCCAGTCACACTGTTGCAAGTAAATAGAAAAAAAATAAAGGAATTAAGGTTACTTTTGCAAATTACAAAGTTAAGGAATTGAGGAACTAAAATTAGTATGACTCTCAGACATGGGTGGGAGAACAGAGGCAAGTAAATATGAGATTAGTGAAGCCAAAACCTCATCTTTCTTAATGGAAATCCAATAGATATGATCTATTTTGCACTTTTACCTAAGTTGATAATTATCTACTGATGAACATAAAAATAGAGAGACCATCATATTTTCTGGTTCACTGAGGTAAATGTCACAAGATGAAAGTAGACATTACAAGAAGAGTTTTCCTCTAAGGTGTATGTTTGGAGAATAGGTAGAAATAGACAAGAGTTTATTGCCTTTCATTACATGAAGAACTAAATAAGAAATCAACATTTTTGAAAATTTAAAAATCAGTCAAGAGGAGAAAAGAAAATGAAAATGAATTGAAGAAATGAAGGAGCAAACCAACAGTAAATGCACTTAAAAAAATCATTGTTTCCTATGGGGTGGATGACACAGAGATTTTGTATATTTTAATGACAATTTCTTTAAGAGTTGGGTTTCCTGCTGATTTCTAGTGATTGTTAGAAATATCAGTCCAAAATAGGAAAAGATGGCAGTGAAAATAAACTTCGCTTGCTTCAGTTTCAAGATATTTTAGGAACAAAGATGCAGGTTCTTTTTTTACCTGAAAGAACAAAATCCTTCTGCTCTGTAGGATTATTGATAGCCTTTCTTCTACCATATGGGCTTCATTTTATGCAGCAGCGTGAAACTACAATTCTGAGGTCTAGTTTTCTACCTTTTATTTATTTTCTTCTTTCTTTCTTTGGGAA
>NW_016870416.1:0-632 GCF_001698545.2 Rhinopithecus bieti | reverse complement strand
AAAATTCTTCAGCGTTACTGTGAGAACACCCACCAGACCCTCAAATGCTCCTCTCTGGCCACCCAGTATATGCACTGTGTCAATCATGCCAAACAGAGCATGCTTGAGAAGGGAGGATAAAAACTTTCAGAACGAGCAAAACACCATCAATGTTAATTCCAGAGATGGAGCATTTTTTTTTTCCTAGTAAGAAAATAACCCATTTGAAGAGAAGACCACTAATGAGAAGACCACTAAAGAGAGACACCAAGAATGGATTCAGCAGAGTCATTTCACATTTTGAACAGCAGCAATTTGAAGGGCCAAAGCCTTGATCAGGGATCAGTCATTAAAGGATGCACTTCAGTATTAGTAAACCCTCTTATGATGATTAAAAGAGAAGGGCAGCCCTCTCCACCGTTTGGTACTTTCTATTCACCTTCCACTGACCATAAAATGTTTCTCTTCAGAGCAAGCCCCATCATTTGGTGAACCTCCACCCTAACAAAGTAGGATGGGGTGGGGGGCTAAATTAATTGGAGTGGGGTGAGGAGAGAGCCAGAAAACACAGATCTGGGGCAGCAGTGCTGGGTGGAATTGTCTAGGCTATGGCATGCTAGCTTTCCCTCTCTTTCTTTTCTCCTTTGATTATG
>NW_016870415.1:0-1629 GCF_001698545.2 Rhinopithecus bieti | reverse complement strand
AAATAAAAATAAAATAAATAAATAAATAAAATAAAAGTAAAATGTAAAATTTGATTATTTTGGCAGTAATAGAGATGAAACTTACTTGATGGGTAAAATATTTTGGCAGAAATATAAAGATATAAAAATACAAGTCTCAGTGTGTTCAATTTTCCTTCATTAACTGCCTGAGAGTGATCCAGTGTTTGAAACTTTAGTTGGTTAAGTCTCTGTATGTAAAAAAATGATGCATAATTGGGCCAATAATCCCAGGGAAATACCAACAGAAGAGACAAGATAGAAAGGAGAATATGAATGCCAGAAAATTGGATAAAATATGAAAATTTGTTAAGAGGAGGATTTAAAGTATAGATAAGAAACAAAGTTATAGAAATTCCTTTCTTGAAAGAGGGTATAACTAAGTAAGTTTTACCCAGAAAGAATTGGTTACTTTACTATGAGCAGGAGGGATGACTAGGTCTGAAAACTTGAAAAACAAGGAGCACAGAGGTAACGAGGAAGATAGTTCTGTAAAGACCCCTACAGTTGTTTTTAGAATATAGAACACTGATTTTAAGAAGTGTACGAGGATGTTTTGATAAATTATGACAATATTTTAATAAGTCAAAATCCTGGATAGTTCGGTCTCCTTTGCCAATTTTTGAACTCAAATGCCAGGTGAAAAAAAAAAAAAGCAAAAAAGGCTAGGTTTTAAGAGGAATGAACTTTGATGTAGTTTGTTCACATCAGTATATATCAGTTCACAAATAAATCGTTGGTTGAAAGAAGCCACAACACTAGAGGATGCTTTTCCAATATCATTTTTTTTTTTTTTTTTTTTTTTCTGTATTTTGTATTTTAGTGGAGACAGGGCTTCACCATGTTTGCTAGGCTGATGTCAAACTCCTGACCTTAAATGATCCACCCACCACAGCCTCCAAAAGTGCTGGGATTACAGGCATGAGCCTCCATGCCCAGCCCCTTTTTTTCCCAATGGTAAGATAAATAAGTAACCAAGAGGCTAATTTAAATGGTCTGCAAAGCACAAATTATTCTAGACATTGAGGTAAATAATAGTGATTCTGACACTAGAAGCCCTGAACCTTGTATTAAGAATGAGGCAGGCTTTTAAATAATTTCAATAAGAAGGTTCCCAGGCTATGACACTTTATTTATTTTTTTATTTTATCATTTCTTTCTTTTATTTTTTATTTTATTCTTTTTTTAAATTGCACTTTAAGTTCTAGGGTACATGTGCACAGCATGCAGGTTTGTTACATATGTATACATGTGCCATGTTGGTGTGCTGCACCCGTTAATTCATCATTTACATTAGGTATATCTCTTAATGCTATCCCTGTCACCTCCCCCCACCCCACAACAGGCCCCATATGTGATGTTCCCCACCTTGTGTCCAAGTGTTCTCATTGTTCAACTCCCACCTATAAGTGAGAACATGTGGTGCTTGGTTTTCTGTCCTTGCAATAGTTTGCTGAGACTGATGGTTTCCAGCTGCATCCATGTCCTTGCAAAGGACATGAACTCATCCTTTTTTATGGATGCATAGTATTGCATGGTGTATATGTACCACATTTTCTTAATCCAGTCTATCATTGATGGGCATTTGGTTTGGTTCCAAGTCTTTACTAT
>NW_016870414.1:0-1266 GCF_001698545.2 Rhinopithecus bieti | reverse complement strand
CCAACTGCTTCCCTTTGCCTGCAAGAGGGGCTCGGATAAGATGGATGTTTTGCTTGACTTCTTTGATATCCTGAACTTTCTGTAGCTCTTTATTCTTCTTCAATCTGTTCGTTATACATTTAGCTTGGTGTTTCTGTTTGATCTCTTCAACTCTCTTCGTTGCATCAATAGTTTTATTCCATAGCTCTCGTTGGTATGTGATAGGTTCATTTCTACATTTTCAAATTCAAACGAATTATGTACTGTAAGTTTTACCAGCTGCTTCCGGAATGCTTTGGTCACCCAACTTTGCGAGGATTGTGCTTCTTTTAAAGTTTTCATGGCATTTAGATTTACAAAATCTGAACACCTTGCAATCATTTTGGACAAACATCATGCCGTGGCCAGGGTAGATGGGCCCTGAATAGAAATAACGCTTTTTTTTTTTTTTTTTTTTGAGACAGAGTCTCTTTCTGTCGCCCAGGCTGGAGTGCAGTGGCGCGATCTCGGCTCACTGCAAGCTCTGCCTCCCGGGTTCACTCCATTCTCCTGCCTCAGCCTCCCGAGTAGTTGGGACTACAGGCACCCACCACCACGCCTGGCTAATTTTTTGTATTTTAGTAGAGACGGGGTTTCACCGTGTTAGCCAGGATGGTCTCAATCTCCTGACCTCGTGATCCACCCGCCTCAGCCTCCCAAGGTGCTGTGCTGGGATTACAGGCGTGAGCCACCACACCCGGCCAGAAATAACACTTTTGATATGCATGTTGAACCCATGTGGGTCTCCACTGACCAAAGGCGAATTTGAGAGTGGCTGTATATTACTATTAAAAAAATCCAAATTCCTGTTCCTCACATATACACATATAAAGTTTCTTTACAATCCAGCACCAATTCTCTCCCAACATAATTTTCTACCCTGCTGTTTCTCGAGATTGAATTCAATCCAAGCATTCTGACCTCCTTGATGTTTGCTGCACACCTCAACTATGTTTCCTTTTTAGTAACCTTGCCCTTGCTGATCACTTAATTCAGGTCTCTGCTCAAAGTTACCCCAGGGAGATTTTACCCTGACTCATTTATATTCTTCTCTATCACCTTACACTGTATTATATATCTATTAGTTTGTAATCTATCTCCTTCACTTGAACATCAACTGCATGACTGCAAGGACTTCACTGTTTTGATGAATCTGGATGGATGGATGGATGAGCTCTAGGTGAGTTGCTCCATTCTTTTCAGTCCTGATTCCTCCCTGACTGATGATGTCTTCTGGACCAGTTTTTT
>NW_016870413.1:0-504 GCF_001698545.2 Rhinopithecus bieti | reverse complement strand
TGTTCTTTGATAGCTTTCTTGAGAGGCTGTTTCCTGAGGAAGGAACTCAGATAAATATTAAGTTTCAAGCTTTAAGACCAGAATGATCCATTTCTAGGTTTATCCAAAAAAGCTACATATGGGACTATTGGGTGGTTTTCAGACCAAGAAAGAAAAAGATAATGCAGTCTGAAGTTAACCAAAGATAAAACATACTTTTCTGACCAATAGGATGTATGGGGCCAGAGAACGACCACGCTATAAAAGAGCTGTTTTTTGTCCTGAGCATAGGGGAAGGATAAAGTTGCACCAACTAAGGTGGAATTAAGCTGCAGATGGGGAAAAATCTGGATTTTGGTTCAGAGTCCTGAGGTCTTCCTCAAAAGTCTCTTTCCTTGAAAGAGGAACCCTGTCTTGGTTTCTGCATCTCTCTGAGTCCTTTGGGAGGTTGGGGATGCTGAGGTCTTGGTGCTTGGCCCCTCTAACCCTGAGTACCCCTCTCCTGCCGGGCAACCTGGCCCAGTA
>NW_016870412.1:0-2311 GCF_001698545.2 Rhinopithecus bieti | reverse complement strand
ATAGAGTATTTGTCTGCTTGTGACTGGCTTATTTCACTTAGCATAATGTCCTTTAAGAAGTACATCCATGTTGTAGCCTGTCTTAAAATTTAAATTTTTTTCCTTTTCTTTTTTTTTTTTTTTTTTGCTCTATTGCCCTGGCTGATGAGCAGTGGCGTGATCTCAGCTCACTGCAACCTCTGCCTCCCAAGTTTAAGCAATTCTCCTGCCTCAGCCTCCCAAATAGCTGGGATTATAGGCATGTACCACCATGCCCAGTTAATTTTAGTATTTTTAGTAGAGGTGGGGTTTCACCATGTTGGCCAGGCTGGTCTTGAACTCCTGACTTCAAGTGACTCCCTCACCTCGGCCTCTCAAAGTGCTAGAATTACAGGTGTTAGCCCCTATGCCCGGCTCCCCCTTTTTTTCTCTTTTCTTTTTTAGAGACAAGGTGTCACTCTGTCACCCATTTTGGGGGGCAGTGGCACACTCATAGCTCACTGTAATCTTGAACTCCTGGACTCAAGTGATCCTCCCACCTCAGCTTCCCGAGTAGCTAAAACTATAGGTTCACACCACCATGCCAAGTTAAAAAACTTCTTCTTTTGAGAGATGGGGTCTTGCTATGTTGTCCAGGCTGGTCTCAAACTCCTAGGCTCCAATAATCCTCCTGCCTCACCCTCCCAAAGTGCTGGGATTACAAGCACGAGCAATAGCACCCAACCAGAACTTCCTTCCTTTTTAAGACTAAACAACCGGGTGCAGTGGCTCATGCCTGTAATCCCAGTACTTTGGGAGGCTGAGGCAGGCAGATCACAATGTCAAGAGATCAAGACCATCCTGGCCAACATGGTGAAACCATGTCTACTAAAAATACAAAAATTAGCTGGGTGTGTTGGTACACACCTGTAGTCCCAGCTACTCAGGAGGCTGAGGCAGGAGAATGGCATGAACCCAGGAGGCAGAGCTTGCAGTGAGCCAAGATCGCACCACTGCCCTCCAGCCTGGGTGACAGAGCGAGACCCCATCTCAAAAAAAAAAAAAAACACTGTATGGATGGACCATGTTTTCCTCATCCATTCATCTGTCAAAGGACACTCAGATTTCTTCCATGCCTTGGCTATTGTGAATAATGCTGCTACAAACATGGATGAACAAATATCTGTTTGAATCCCCACGTGTGTGTGTGTGTGTGTGTGTGTGTGTGTGTGTATGAGACAATGTCGCTCTGTTGCCCAGACTGGAGTGCAATGCTGCGTCCCACCTTACTGCAATCTCTGCCTCCAAGGTTCAAGCCATCCTCCAGCCTCAGCCTCCCAAAGTGCTGGGATTACAGGCGTGTTCCACCACATCCAGCCAATTTTTGTATTTTTAGTAGAGACGGGGTTTTGCCATGGTGGCCAGGCTAGTCTCAAACTCCTGACCTCAAGTGATCTGCCCACCTTGGCCTCCCAAAGTGCTGGGATTAAAGGCATGAACCACTTTGCCCAGCCAAGTCCTCACTTTCTGTTCCTTTGGGTATATACTCAGAAGTGGAATTGCTAAATTATATGGTAATTCAATTTTTAATTTTTGAGGAGCCACCATACTCTCTTCCATAATGACTACCATTTTACATTTCCACCAACAGAGCACAAGGGTTCCAATGTTTCCACATCCTCACCAACACTTCTTATTTGCTGTTGTTTTTTTTGAGACCAAGTTTCACTCTTGTTGCCCAGGCTGGAGTGCAATGGCGCGATCTCA
This sequence comes from Rhinopithecus bieti, assembly GCF_001698545.2. Taxonomy (NCBI): domain Eukaryota; kingdom Metazoa; phylum Chordata; class Mammalia; order Primates; family Cercopithecidae; genus Rhinopithecus; species Rhinopithecus bieti. The sequence goes on along the minus strand of NW_016870412.1, from coordinate 586 downwards.
GCTCACCACAACCTCCACTCCCAGGTTCAAGCGATTCTCCTGCCTCAGCCTCCCGAGTAGCTGGGATTACAGGCATGTGCCACCAGGCCTGGCTAATTTTGTATTTTTAGTAGAGACGGGGTTTCTCCATGTTGGTCAGGCAACTTGAACTCCCGACCTCAGGTGATCCGCCCACCTCGGCCTACCAAAGTGCTGGGATTATAGGCGTGAGCCCAGCCTATTTTCTGTTTTGTAATGGGTATGAGGGGGTATCTCATTGTGATTTTGATTTGCATTTTCTTTTTTTTTTTTTTTGTTAAGACGGAGTCTCGCTCTGTCGCCCAGGCTGGAGTGCAGTGGCCGGATCTCAGCTCACTGCAAGCTCCGCCTCCCGGGTTTACGCCATTCTCCCGCCTCAGCCTCCCAAGTAGCTGGGACTACAGGCGCCCGCCACCTCGCCCAGCTAATTTTTTGTATTTTTAGTAGAGACGGGGTTTCACTGTGTTAGCCAGGATGGTCTTGATCTCCTGACCTCGTAATCCGCCCGTCTCGGCCTCCCAAAGTGCTGGGATTACAGGCTTGAGCCACCGCGCCCGGCCTGCATTTT
>NW_016870411.1:12066-15742 GCF_001698545.2 Rhinopithecus bieti | reverse complement strand
CAGATGGATAGATTGCAAAAATTTTCTGCCATTCTGTAGGTTGCCTGCTCACTCTGTTGATAGTTTATTTTGCTTGGCAGAAGCTCTTTAGTTTAATTTGATACCATTTGTCAATTTTGGCTTTTATTGCCATTGCTTTTGGTGTTTTAGCCATGAAGTCTTTGCCGATGCCTACGTCCTGAATGGTATTGCCTAGGTTTTCTTCTAGGGTTTTATGATTTTAGGTCTCACATTTAAGTCTTTAATCCACTTTGAGTTAATTTTGTACAAGATGTAAGGAAGGGGTCCAGTTTCAGTTTTCTGTGTATGGCTAGCCAGTTTTCCCACACCATTTATTAAATAGGGAATCCTTTCCCCATTGCTTGTTTTGTCAGGTTTATCAAAGATCAGATGGCTGTAGATATGTGGTGTTATGTCTGTGGCCTCCGTTCTGTTCCGTTGATCTATATATCTATTCTGGTACCAGTACCATGCTGTTTTGGTTACTGTAGCCTTGCAGTATAGTTTGAAGTCAGGTAGCGTGATGCCTCCACCTTTGTTCTTTTGCTTAGGATTATCTTAGCTATGTGGGCTCCTTTTGGTTCCATATGAACTTTAAAGTTGTTTTTTCCCAATTCTGTGAAAAAAGTCAACAGTAGCTTGATGGGGATAGCATTGACGCTATAAATTACTTTGAGGAATTATGGCCATTTTCAAGATATTGATTCTTCCTATCCATGAGCATGGAATGTTTTCCATTTGTTTGTTTGTGTCCTCTCTTATTTCCTTGAGCAGTGGTTTGTTGCTCTCTCCTTAAAGAGGTTCTTTACATCCCTTGTAAGTTGGATTCCTAGGTATTTTATTCTTTTGTAGAAAGTGTGAATGGGATTTCATTCATGATTTGGTTCTCTGTCTATTATTCATATATAGGAATGCTTGTGATTTTGCACATTGATTTTTTATCCTGATATTTGCTGAAGTTGCTTATCAGCTTAAGGAGATTTTGGGCTGAGATGATGGCATTTTCCAAATCTACAATCATGTCATCTGCAAACAGAGACAATTTGACTTCCTCTCTCCCTATTTGAACAACCTTTATTTCTTTCTCTTGCCTGATTGCCCTGGCCTGAACTTCCAATACTACGTTGAATAGGAATGGAGAGAGGGCATCCTTGTCTTGTGCCAGTTTTCAAAGGGAATGCTTCCAGCTTTTGCCCATTCAGTATGATACTGGCTGTGGGTTTGTCACAGACAGCTCTTGTTATTTTGAGATACATTCCATCAATACCTAGTTTATTGAGAGTGTTTAACATGAAGTGGTGTTGAATTTTCTTGAAGGCTTTTATGCATCTATTGAGATAATCATGTGCTTTGGTCATTGGTTATGTTTATGTGACAGATTGCGTTTATTGATTTGCGTATGTTGAACCAGACTTGCATCTCAGGGATGAAGCCAACTTGATCATGGTGGATAAGCTTTTGATGTGCTGCTAGATTTGGTTTGCTAGTATTTTATTGAGAATTTTGCATCAATGTTCATCAGGGATATTGGCCTGGAATTTTCTTTTTTTGTTTTGTCACTGCCAGGTTTTGATATCAGGATGATGCTGGCCTCATAAAATGAGTTAGGGAGGATTTCCTCTTTTCTATTGATTGAAATAGTTTAAGAAGGAATGGTACCAGCTCCTCTTTGTACCTCTGGTAGAATTTGGCTATGAGTCTGTCTGGTCCTGGTCTTTTTTTGGTTTGTAGGCTATTAATTATTGCCTCAATTTCAGAACTTGTTGTTGGTCTATGCAGGGATTCAGCTTCTTCCTTGTTTAATCTTGGGAGGCTGTATGTGTCCAGAAGTTTATCCATTTCATCTAGATTTTCTAGTTTATTAGTATAGAAGTGTTTATAGTATTCTCTGATGGTAGTTTGTATTACTCTGAGATCAGTGGTGATATCCCTTTTATCATTTTTTATTGTGTCTCTTTGATTTTTCTCTCTTTTCTTCTTCATTAGTCTGGCTAGCAGTCTGTTTGGTTGATTTTTTCAAAAAACCAGTTCCTGGATTCATTGATTTTTTTAAGGATTTTTTGTGTCTCTCTCTCTTCAGTTCTGCTCTGATTTTAGTTATTTCTTGTCTTCTGCTAGCTTTTGAACTTGTTTGCTCTTGCTTCTCTAGTTCTTTTAATTGTGATGTTGTTTATTTTAGATCTTTCCTCCTTTCTCTTGTGGGCAGTTAGTGCTATAAATTTCCCTCCACACACTGCTTTCAGTGTGTCCCAGAGATTCTGGTATGTTGTGTCATTGTGTCTTTGTTCTCATTGGTTTTAAACAACATCTTCATTTCTGCCTTAATTTCATTATTTACCCAGTAGTCATTCAGGAGCAGGTTGTCCAGTTTCCAAGTAATTGTGCAGTTTGAGTGTGCTTCTTAATCCTGAGTTCTAATTTGATTGCACTGTGGTCTGAGAGACTGTTATGATTTCCATTCTTTTGCATGTGCTGAGGCATGTTTTATTCCCAATTGTGTGGTCAATTTTAGAATAAGTGTGATGTGGTGCTGAGAAGAATGTATATTCTGTTGATTTGAGGTAGAGAGTTCTGTAGATGTCTATTAGGTCCACTTGGTCCAGAGCTGAGCTCATGTCCTGGCTGTCCTTGTTAATTTTCTGTCTCATTGATCTGTCTAATATTGACGGTAGGGTGTTAAAGTCTCCCACTATTATTGTGTGGGAGTCTAAGTTTCTTTGTAGGACTGTAAGAACCTGGTTTACGAATGTAGGTGCTCATGTGTTGAGTGCATATATATTTAGGATAGTTAGCTCTTCTTTTGCATTGATCCACTTACCATTAGGTAGTGCCCTTCTTTGTCTCTTTTGATCTTTGTAGATTTAAAGTCTGTTTTATCAGAGACTAGGATTGCGATCCCTGCTTTTTTTTTCTTTCCATTTGCTTGGTAAATATTCCTCCATTCCTTTATTTTGAGCCTATGTGTGTCTTTGCACATCAGATGGGTCTCCTGAATACAGCACACCAATGAGTCTTGACTCTTTATCCAAGTGGAAGAAAGGATGTTAGAGACTGAAGAGCAACTCAATGAAATAAAGTGAGAAGACAAGATTAGAGATACCACACTGCACCTGTTAGGATGGCTACTATCAGAAAAATAGAAAATAGCACATGTTGGTGAGGTTGTAGAGAAACTGGATCACTTGTGTACCATTAGTGGAAATGTAAAATGGTGTAACTGCTATGGAAAACAATATGAAAATAATTGAAAGTAGCATCCAAAAAGATATATGTACACCTAAGTTCATGGCAACGTTATTCACAATAGCAAACAGGTAGAAGCAACCCAAGTACTCATCAATGAATGAATGTATCAACAAAATGTTACATATATAAAACATTGTGTGTGTGTATAATACACATATATATGCAATAAAATATTATTCATCCCTTAAAAGGGGGGAATTTTAAACTAAACAGTTTCTGCTCAACAAAAGAAAATATCATCAGGGTGAACAGCCAACCTACAGAATGGGAGAAAATTTTTGCAATCTATCCATCTGTCGAAGAGCTAATATACAGAATCTTCAAGGAACTTAAACAAATTTACAAAAAAAAAAAAACAATTCCATCAAAAAGTGGGCAAAGGATATGAACAGATACTTCTCAAAGGAAGACATTTATGTGGCCAACAAAC
>NW_016870411.1:0-9300 GCF_001698545.2 Rhinopithecus bieti | reverse complement strand
TAATATATAATATAATTATGTAAATATAATATATACATAATATATATGTTTAATATATGTTGTTTAATATATATACACACACACACACATATATGTAGCATTTTTTGAAGAAACCACATTTCCACTGAAGGAGTAAAAGAAGTCTGAAGATGGAAAGTTTCTAGCAGCGAACTAAAGGTTACATTAAAAATAATAATAATAATAGACTAGTTGAAGTGTAAGTATGGGTGTCCTATGGGTGGAAGTAGTGGATAAGGTGAACTGGAATGAGTTTTGAGGTGTGGAGGAAGCAGGAGAGAGGAAGACAAATCAGAGAAACAGAAGTGAATGATGTGAGAGTTTGGGAAGTGTAATGGAAGAAAGGAGTAATTTTTGCAGTATTTTAATTCTAAAATCAGTAGACTGTCATGAGAATAGAGTCAGGCAGAGACTCCCATAAAATTTCACGTAAGGTGTTTTCTGACTGTAAGGAGCTCTCTGGTCACGCACTTTGTACTTCAGAGCAAGATCAAGCATTTTCCCTGCCTGTTTTGTTCTTAAATATACCTCAAATCAGAAGCAAGGTGTGTGCTTACCAGAAACATGGGACACATCAAACCCTAGTCCATGAATTTTTTATAAGCAGAGGAGAATTAAAAGATCAGATTAAATTCAGAGCAATAACTGAAACCCTGCTCAGAATTCATGTGCCTCATTACCTGAGTGAAGTTTTCAAGAATAAATACTGCTCATTTCACAGTCAGAGCACCGATGTGGTGACATGTTTCTCACTCACTCAAGCAATTCACTCATAATTTAATATCATATTTTATAATTGTGATAAAATATTCTAGGATAGAAATTATGTTTGGCCATTTATGCAGTCCTTAATTTTGCACAAATTAATACAATTCATGTCTGGTATGCCTCAGAGTTTAAATATTTAAATGATGTTTAATATAATCTTCCCCAATGAAACTATTTTGGAAAAAAAGCAAGATTTGAATATTGCAACATGCAATATGTGCAATGTGCAACATTAAGAAAATGTTTACTTAAATTTGTATTTGCTCAATACTTAGAATAAATGTTTCAGTTAATTTTAGGCTGTTTTATTCTGTTTTTCTGTGCTATATTTTATTCTTAGGATATTTGTCACTTGAATTTGTCTGTGTTTTAAATAACCATCCATCAGTTTTTGTTATCTGTGGTAAGTCGTTTGTAGAGATGACCTAAATCTCACCCATTCCTATACACTCACTCTTTTTCTCTCCTCCCATCAAGAAGTGAAGGTTTTTTCTCTACTCTTTGTATTTGGGTTTGGCCTTTTAAGTGACTCTGGCCAATGAAATATTAGCAGCATAAGATGAGCAAAGATTTTAAAAATATTTGCACATTGGGGCTTTCTCTCTTTGACTCCAAATGAAACCTTGAGACCACAAAGTGATGAGCCTAAATTAACCTACTGGATAGATCCTTTGAAGTAAAGCAGAGCACCACTTGCCAGTCTGCTAACCACTTCACTTGAGCCTATCTTAGACAATCCAGTCCCCATTAGGCCACCAGAAGAGTGCAGCCAAGTGAATCCAGGAAAAAAAGATCAGAAGAATGTCCCAGATGAGCTCAGCTCAAATTGCTGACTCACAGACTCATAAGCAAACAAAACTGTTGTTAAGTCAATACACTTTTTATAACTTGTTGCACAGCAATAGGTAACTGATACATTAATATACTATTATCCTCTGAAATCAGTGGCATTCATCCATTTAAAGAGGAGAGGTAGGCTAGGTACAGTGGCTCGTGCCTGTAAACCCAGTACTTCCAGAGGCCATGACAGGAGGACCACTTGAGGACAGGAGTTTGAGACCAGCCTGGGCAACATAGACCCAATCTCTACAAAAAAAATATTTTAATTATCTAAGTGTGATGGTGTGCACCTGTGGTCCCAGCTACTTGGGTGGCTCAGGTGGGAAGATTGCTGGAGCCCAGGAGTTTGAGTCTGCAGTGAGCTGTGACTGCAGCACTGAACTCCAGCTTGAGCAGTAGAGCAAGATCCTGTCTCTAAAGGAAAAAAAATGAAAGAAAAGAAAGGAGAAAGAAAGAAAGAAAGAAAGGAAGAAAGAAAGAAAGAAAAAAGGAAAGAAAGAAAGAAGAAGAGAAAGAAAGAAAGAAAGAAAGAAAAGAGAAAGAAGAAAGAAGAGAAGAGAGAAGAGGAAAGGAATAAAGAGGAGGAAAGAAGAGAGAAGAGAGAAAAAGAAACAGAAAACGAAAGAAGAGAAAGAAAAGAAAGAAAGAAAGAAAAAAGAAGAAAAAAGAAGAGAGAAGAAAGAAGAAAGGGAGAGAGAGGGAGGGAGCGGGACGGCGAGGGATGGAGGAAGGAAGTGAAGGATAGGAAGGAAGAGAATGAATGAGTGAATGAAGGGAGTAAGGAAGGAGGAGAAGGAGGGGATGGAAGTTGGTACTAACAGCTACTGTTTTTTGATTCATAGGAAAGGAGGAAATATAAAGTATTGTCTTTTACATTTCAGTCCTCATCCAATCACACTTATTATCCACTATGTTAACAATATTGATCTTCTAATTATCTATTGTTTCAGAACTGTAAAATAGTAGCTTTCAAACAGTTTTGTTCAAGCTCTTCTGTTATTCCTAGCAATACCATATGGCAAACCCCACTTTCTAATTTGGTAATAGTGAATGCTGGAAGAAACCCCAGTGGTTGGACCGGCATTTTGGTGATGCTGAGTTGAGTCACAGCAAGGCAGTGTCCCAATGTCATTCATGGTTACATTACGCATGTAACATCGTGTAAGCATGATGAAACATTGCTGGGGGGATGGCTCAAGCTTGATTAGACTGAGTTTAAGATAAATTGTCCTTTAATCTAAACCACAAGACAAGACATAAAATAAGTGCATTAGGCCTCTTACTAATGATTTTTAACCAGGATAGGCATCACAGTCACCAGTAGCATTTACACTACTATTTTTCCCCTTCTAAATTTCGTTTTGCTTTAAAACAGAAAACATCTTTTTGCTTGTTTAACATCACAGGTGACAGTTAGCACAGGTTATAATAAGAATAATCAATATATGCACAGTAAACATTAACTAATATGATATTATCTGAGGGTAATAAGAGGATTTCCATAATACAACTCCCCACTGGACTAATACAGTGCTAAAAATTACAGTAGTCCTTTATTGGCGAAAATATATTAAATGTCCAGGCAGTCCTTAGCATAAGGGAAGGCTAGAATCAAAAAAAGACCAGGATCTCTCTCTTTTAACCTAGTGAGATCGTTTAACTTCTCAGTTTTTTCCTCTGCAAAATAGGGAATTGAAATATATGCTTGTGAGATTACTGATATGCTTGGGACATGATTCTGCAAACTCTAACTGCATTTAAAATAAAGCGTTACTATTTTCTAGTAAGAAAAAAAAAAAAAACATTAATTTTCTCAGAACACTTGACTAATTTGAATTCTAGCTATTACCTAATAAAATGCTGAGAAAAACAAGGGCACAGGTAACTTTTGATTGGATGGAGGAGATCTGCTGAAGCGGATAATATTTAAGAAGGAGACTAGATAGTTTAACCCAATGGGATGCCCTCAAGTGAATGGAACAAAATAGGTGGCCTAACAAACGACCGCATGATTGCAAGCAATATTGCACTCTTCAGTTTAAGCTAGACACCATCAATAAATGCCCCAAATCAGAATGGCTTACACTCCCAATAGGTTCATTTATTCTTAAATTATGAACAGGTACGGAGAGAAAGGATGCATCTTGGAATAAATGCACTTGATTTGAGATATTTAAGTTTTTGTAAGCACTTTCTCATCAATCTCCCATTTAATCAGGTTATTTCTATTTTTCATATTTGGAAGCAGTACAGCTATATACCAGAGTCAGAGGAGGAATTTTGCAGATACAGGGAAAAATAATACTGAATTGCTATCTAATTGCCCATGCAGACTTGCCTATATAAATAATTTCATAATCTTCTTTATCTGTAGTGTATAATTTATTTTTCTTTTGATGGCAATGAATAGGTTTCTTTATTGAGGCTGTAAGATGAAATGAGAACCTGAAAAAAATGAACTTACTGCACTAGAGAAAAAAAGCATTTGAAGTAGTTAAAATACTAAGCAGTAGATGGTAAAGATTTTTTTTTTTTCATTTCAACTTTCAAAAATGTTGTGAAGGTAATCTGTGCAACTTAGACCAAAGAAAGAATGAAGATGTTGGTTTGGAGGAATCTCAATTCTTCTTATTTTCTACTACTACAAAGCTAAACTATATGCCCCTTCTTACTAAAATAACTTTATGGCAATGCTGAACATTTTTCAAATAATTAAAATATTATTTACCTAACTCACGAAGCAGGTATTTTTTCCTCCATACATTCTTTTACCTAAATCACTAAAATATGCTTTATCCTTTTTTCATTCCTACATAAACATAATGGCATAATTTTCTTTCTATTAATACACTTAAGGATAATGATAAAAAGATACATGACAGGTTATATTGTCCGCTATTCTGATTGAAACAACTGGAGGACTTGGAGCTGTTATCTAGCCAAGTGGTTTTTTTGTTGTTTGTTTTCATGGAAAATAATTTTATTGAGACCCCACCAGCTGCAAATCTGTCCCTGACATTATGTCCTTCTTCTTTGAATTTGCCCTTCTTGAGTGGTCCATGAGTGCCTTTCTTCTCCTCCCATGGGTCTGGAAGCGGTCATGTAAAACTGGAGTTGTGTAAATCACTTAAGGTCAGTCTTCATCAGAGCCTGCCATTTGGTCTGCACAGCAAGGACTTGCGAGGGTGGAGCACTCGCTTCTTGGTTCCCAACCACACAGCCTTTCATCATGAGAAAGTCTTGTAACGCACCATAGTGGACAAGCACGCAGAGGTGATGCTCTTGTCCAGACAGGCCAGTCAGCAGATGGCATTAATTCTTGATAGTTTGACATCCTTTGATAAGTAGCTTGGCTGATCTCATACGATTTTCTTGTTGATACCCAGTGCAGTGATGGTAATGCTTTCTGCCCAGTGCGTGCCCCAGAGAATCCATCACGGCAGGATGCCATCCACAGTACAGGCTTACTTGCCAGGCCTCAGTGGATCCTTGCGTGGACAGCTTCTTGTGTGCCAATGACTGTGACCGCCCTTTGTAGCCTTGTTCTTGGTCATCTCATGGATAATCATCTCGTCTGCCCAAACACCTGGTTCACAGGGATGCTGCTCAGCCTGTCCGGGCCGAGTCCACTCTCACCACAGTGCTCTGTTCACTGGATCTCATCAGGTGGGCCTCCTGTGGTGCAGAGGAAGCGGCGCATCTGGTTGTGGGTAATGAATATGATGACTTTTGGCAGTACTTCTTCATGCTGCTGAAGTCTTTCTCCAGCTGCTTCTTGCCATCCTCATCCCGCCATTTCTTGCAGTACTTGGCAAAGGCCTTCTTCTTAGATTTATGCCAGTTCTTATAGAAATGACTCTTGCACTCATCACTTATGTGCTCAGCGAAGATGGTCTTGAAGGTCCAGACGTCTCAAGGGGTTCCCACGTAGCCCACAATGCCCACAACCACTGTGGTTGTCTCCACAATGGTCACAGCCTCTACCACCTCCTTCTTGTTCACCTTGGATCCTGGCCTGTCGACTTTCCACATGATGTGGGTCATGCCAGCCTTGTATCCCAGGAAGGCTGTGAGGTGGACCGGCTTGGAAGGGTCATCTTTAGGGAAGCTCTTTGCCTCCCTGTGATGCCTGCTGCTGCACTTCCAAGGCAGGAAGCTGAGGGACCCAAGTCTGGGACCAGGTCTTGAGACGGAGTCTTGCTATGTGGCCCAGGCTAGAGAGCAGTGGCATGATCTTGGCTCACTGCAACCTCTGCCTCCCAGGTCCAAGTGATTCTCCTTCCTTAGCCTCCTGAGGAACTGGGATTACAGGCGCCCACAACCATGCCTGGCTAATTTTTTTTGTACTTGTAGTAGAGACAGGATTTCACTATGTTGGCCAGGCTGCTTTTGAACTCCTAACCTCAAGTGATCTGCCCACCTCAGCCTCCCAAAGCACTAGGATTACAGGAGTGAGCCACTGCACCCAGCCAGCCAAGTGGTTGTCTTACCTTCTGGGGATGTTCTGCAAATGTGCATTGTTTTACTTGCCTTGATTCCCTGCCTAGATGTTTATAAATAACCCAGGATCATTAAACCAAACACAATAAACCGACAAATGAATAATCAATAACAATATAGTATGATAGATAATGTAATAAAAGTGCTGTAAGATTAAACAATATTGTCACATCACATTGTGAGGGCCATCAGGGACTTGCTTGTGTACTATGTGCAATGAAGGAGATGCATATTACTTTTCTGTTGCTGTGTAGCAAATTACCACAAGTTTAGCAGCTTAAAATAATACCCACTTGTTGATTTCACAGTTTCTATGGGTCATGCATCCAGGCCTGACTTAACTGGGTCCTCTGCTCAGGGTCTTAACCTAGATGTTGGCTGGGCTGCATTCTCATCAGGAGCTTGAGATGTTCTTCCAAGCTCATGTAGGTGTTGGCAGAATTCCATTTATTTCAGCTGTAGGGTTGAGGTCCCCATTTTCTCGCAGGCTGTCAGCCAGCAGGTACTCTCAGTTCCTAGCGGCTGCCCACAGTTCTTTGTTACACAATCCTCTCATCGGGTGTCTCACAACATGGATGTTTACTTCTTCAAGGCCATCGGGAGTATTTCTTTTACCAGTCTGTTAGAACAGAGTTTTATAAAACTTGACGTAACCACAGAGGTAACTCTCTCATCACCTCGGCTTCCTACCAAGAAGGAAAGTGAAATGAAAGTCAAAGTTTGCAAGATGGTAATAGTGGTGTCAGGAAGAAATACGGATGTAAAGAAAGAAAACAAGTTAAAAGATAATGGGATTTTACCAAAGTAAGGAGTTTTCCATTAGAAAGATCGAAAGTAGAATAAAGAGAGCTAATCTATATACATCAATAGAGTGAGAGTTTTGCATGAAGCCGACTTCTAAAAGCTTAGAAAAGAAGAAAATAATGAGAACTTGGGGAAAGTGTCCTTTATCTGAGGATTATTTTCATTTTCTATAAAGTGGAAATTTTCTTCAGACATTTGTAAGTGTAAACACTGGGGTTTGTTTCAAAACCAAGTTAAGAATAATATATTTCAATATTCATTCACTAAAAGTAACTTTAGAGCTAACTTTATACATGATATTAAACATTATGTACATTTTATTTTCCCAAAATAATGATAGCTACTTATCAAGTACCTACCATACAGTATGCACTGAGCTTTGTAAAGATTGCCTCAATTCTTACAGCCCTGAAAATATTAATATACATATTTTACAGGTAAGAAAGTTGAGATGCCAGGATATGAGGTCAAACTCCACAGGAGCTCAATTCCCATTGTATTCCAAGTGAGCTACACATCCAGGATTTGAACAACCTGGTCATATCAAATGACTTGTCCACATTCTCCCATCTAATAAGAAGAGGAAGCTCAGGCCTTCTGGCTCCAAAGCCTTCTTCTCTCTTTTATACTGCACCAAAAGTAAATTTCCATTGATTCAAAATTCCAGGAAATTCCACATTTCTGATTTGAGCTGCAGTTTTGTAGAGTTACTTCTTTACTGAGTATGTATTAAGCCTTTACCATCTGCCAAACACGGTATTTGGTGTTCCACGCGTTATTTCCTTAATCGTCACAGCTTTCTGATGTACTTACTATCATTACTTCCATTTCACATACAAAAAAACTGAGGTGAACTCAGTTGTCCCTGACTCATTGTGCATAGCTAATCTGAGGAACCATGGGAGACAACGCACACTGCTCAGTTGATTTTCCTACAACAGTTAATCTGAAATTATCTTCACATTTATCTCTTTCCTATTAAAAGCTATCATGATACTTTGCAATGATTTATCATCATTCATCAGATTTTATAGTTACCTCCATAGAAATCTGTGGTTGATTAAGTAACTAAATTTGGAAGACATTTCAGTGATGAAAAGTGCTAAGTGTTTCTGTGAATAATAATTAGCATGGTACTTCATCTAAATTATATATGTGAGTATTGGGAATCAATCAGCAGAGGCGGGTCAGCTTTTGATGACCAGAGCCAGATAAGATGGATTAGTCAGGGCAGCAAAGATGACTAAAGCAGACATTAGCTGCAGCGAACGAATAAATAAATAAAACGTATTGAGCACCTAGCTTGTACTAAGCACCATGAAAGATCCTGAAAACACAATGCTGAATAACACAGACATAATCTCTGCCCTCATGGATCTTACACTCTAAAACATAACATCATCAGAAGTCACTCCACCTTGATGGAGTATGGCGCCATGGAACTCTTGTAATAGGCAAGCAGACCAGTGGAATGCAAGTACATGGCCACAGTGCCTGTGATCCAGAGCCTGCCCTCAAGCCCCTGGTAGCATTGAGACTGGGCGAAGCAGGGTTGCAGTACTGGAAAAGAACCACAACAAAGGCTCATGGGAATATTTCAGGGATTCAGATACTGAAATAAAACAGTGACCTGCCCACAAGAAGTAGGCAAGAGTTTGGTACTGCAAGTAAGTCAGGGCCTGATCATCAAGAAGGTTAAGGTAAGCTTGGTCTTCAGGACTACTTTTATTTATTTATTTATTTGTTTGTTTGTTTTATTTTATTTGTTTATTTATTTTGAGACAGAGTCTCACTCTGTTGCCCAGGCTGGAGTCCAGTGGCGCAATCTCGGCTTACTGCAACCACCGCCTTCTGAGTTCAAGTAATTCTCCCTGCCTCGGCCTCCTGGGTAACTGGGATTACAGGTGCCTGCCACCACGCCTGGCTAGTTTTGTGTTTTAGTAGAGCCGGTGTTTTGCCATGTTGGCTAGGCTGGTCTTGAACTCCTGATCTCAGGTGATCCACCTGCCTCAGCCTCCCAAAGTGCTGGGATTACAGGCGTGAGTCACCGCGCCTGGCCAGGAGTGGGTTTCTTAAAGCCCCATGCAGCCTACTAGAAACAGAAATGACCCCAGAGCCTGAGGGATGTGTTAGCCTGTGTTCTCCCATCCTGTAGCTTCTGCTATGGGAACTGGAAAGGAAGTCAGATCAGCCATCTCACTTTCCCAGGCTGTTTTCTCTCTAAGATGACTCACTACATCTGCATAGCCATACTGAGATCCTGCCGCCACCTTATGTCCCCAACCAAAAGTTATCCAAACAATAGTCTCACATAGAACATTCCCCTGTCCTTACCAAAAGAGATTTTTTTTTCATGTGTCTGTTGGCTGT
>NW_016870410.1:0-563 GCF_001698545.2 Rhinopithecus bieti | reverse complement strand
TTTGTATGATAAGAGACTGAGAACTTGAATTTTTTTTTATTTTTTTTATTTTTTATTTTATTTTATTTTTTTAGTAGAGATGGGGGTTTCACTGTGTTGGCCAGACTGGTCTCAAACTCCTGACCCCAAGTGATCCACCTGCCTCGGCCTCCCAAAGTGCTATGTCTGCAGGCATGAGCCTCCGCGCCCGGCCTGAGAACTTGGCTTTTTGGTCATGGCTTGCAGATTTCAGTATATATGTTTAAAAGTTAATCTGGAGCTGGGCAGGGTGACTCATGCTTATAATCCCAGTACTTTGGGAGGTCGAGGCAGGCAGATCACCTGAGGTCAGGAGTTTGAGACCAACCTGGCCAATATGGTGTAAACCCCATCTCTACTAAAAAATAAAAATAGCTGGGCGTGGTGGCACATACCTGTAGTCCCAGCTACTTAGGAGGCTGAGACAGGAGGATCGCTTGAACCCAGGAGGGAGAGGTTGCAGTGGGGGGGAATCCTGCCCCGGCCCCCCCGCCTGGGCAAAAGGGCAAGACCCCATCCCAAAAAAAAAAAAAAATCGCTGAGCT
>NW_016870409.1:0-1355 GCF_001698545.2 Rhinopithecus bieti | reverse complement strand
CGATATCACTTCTGAGCTTCGACAAAGTCAGTGCTAGCAGACTCCTCCATGAATGACTGGTGTAACACTTTGAAATACATTCACGCATCACAAAGCAGTTTCTCAAAACGCTTCATTCCGGTTTTTCTCGGAGGATATTTCCTTTTTCAACATAGCCCTCAATGAGCTCCCAATTATCACTTTCCAATTTTCACGACAACAGGGTTAGCAAACTGCTACAGAAAGGGAAAGGTGAATCTATGTGCGATGAATTCACACATCAGAAAGGAATTTCTCAGAAAGCTTCTTTCCAGTTATTATTTGAGGATATTTCCGTTTTCACCATGGGCCTCAAAGCACTCCAAAGTATCATTTCTCAGATTCCACGACAAGAGTGTTAGCCAACTGTTTCGTGAGGACAAAGTTGTAACTCGGAGAGATGAATTCACACATCACAGAGAAGTTTATCAGAAAGTTACTTTCTAGTTTTTATTTGAGGACATTTCCTTTGTCGCCCTAAGCTTCATTGTGCTAGGAAATATCCCGATGCAGATTTCAAGAAATCAGTGTTAACAAACGGATCAATGAAAACGAAACTGTAACTCTGTGAGTTTCATTCACAGGTCACAATGCAGTTTCTCAGAACGCTTCTTTGCAGTTTATATCTGAAGATATTTCCTTTTCACCTTAGCCCTCAATGGGATCCCAAATATCGCTTTGCTAATTCCACGAGAACAGCCTCAGCGAATGGCTTCATGAGGGGAGAACTGCAACTCTGTGAGGCGAATTCACAGATCACAATGAGGTTTCTCCGAAAGCTTGTTTCTCCTTTGTATCAGAGGATATTTCCTTTGGCCCTGAAATCTTCCAAGGGATCTGAAATATCAGTACTCAGATTCCCCTAAAACAGAGCTAGCCATCGACTCCACGAAATGCAGGTGTAATTCAGTGAGTTGAAGTCACATATCACAAAGCATTTTCTCAGAAAGCTTCGGTCTACACCCACCTGAGGTTATTTGTGGCCTCGGATCGCCACCGTGTGTCTTCTTGCAGATTCTGCCAAAATACTGTTAGCAAGCTTCTGAATGAAAACAAAGATCTAACACTGTGAGCTGAATTCAGCCACAAGGAGGAAGTTTCTGAGAAGGCTGCTCCGCAGATTTGCCTGACGGTAGTTCGTTATTCACCCTGGGATTCATCCATATCCAAGATATCACTTCTGAGCTTCCACAAAGTCAGTGCTAGCAGACTCCTCCATGAAAGAGTGGTGTAACACTTTGAAATGATTTCGCGCATCACAAAGCAGTTGTCAGAACGCTTCATTCCGTTTTTTCTCCTAGGATATTTTCTTTTCATCATAGCGCTCAATGAGCTCC
>NW_016870408.1:0-1269 GCF_001698545.2 Rhinopithecus bieti | reverse complement strand
TTTTTTTTTCTGAGACAGAGTCTGGCTCTGTCGCCCAGGCTGGAGAGAAGTGGCTCAATCTCGGCTCACTGCAAGCTCCGCCTCCCGGGTTCACACCATTCTCCTGCCTCAGCCTCCCGAGTAGCTGGAACTACAGGCGCCCGCCACCACGCCCAGCTAATTTTTTGTATTTTAGTAGAGACGGAGTTTCACCGTGTTAGCCAGGATGGTCTCGATCTCCTGACCTCGTCATCCGCCTGCCTTGGCCTCCCAAAGTGCTGGGATTACAGGCGTGAGCCACCGCGCCCGGCCTGCTCCTGGTCATACTTAAAAGGCCGTGAGAAAAAGGTCTCGGCAGTGGCGGCAGGGTTCAAGGAAGGGTGTGCACAAGCTGCAGGGTGCGTCATCAGCAAGTGAGGCACGCACCCTGCAGACACCTCCCTGTCCCTCTCTGTCCTGCAGGTGGGGCATGAGGACACTGGCCACTCCTTGCATGACTACAAGGAAGCTCTGATGATCCCCGCCAGGGATGGCGTTAAGCTGCCTTACTTCTTCCACGCCGGAGAGACAGGTGAGCCTGCGGGATGCGAGTGCAGGGGCAGTGGAGGTGGTCAGTGGGAGTGCGCCTGGGCAGGACTCCAGCCTGCTGCCAGGAGACCAGACAGCAGTGCCCATGCCTCAGGGTTAGAGCCTACAGGCGTTTCCAGAGCCCTTTTCTGTGCTCGATCTCATTTAATACTGACAGCAGCCCCATGGAGAAGGAATAACAGGATAATAGAATCAGCCACTTTACATGTATTCTTTCTTTCTTTTTCTTTCTTTCTTTCTCTTTCTTTCTTTCTCTCTCTCTCTCTCTCTCTCTCTTTCTTTCTTTCTTTCTTTCTTTCTTTCTCTTTCTTTCTCTTTTTTCTTCTCTCTTTCTTTCTCCTTCCTTCCTTCCTTGTCTTTCTTTTTCTTTCTTTCTTTCTTTCACTCTCTCCCTCCCTTCCTTCCATCCTTTTTTTGATGGAGTCTCACTCTGTCGTCCAGGCTGGAGTGCAGTGGCGCCATCTCAGCTCACTGCAACCTCCGCCTCCCAGGTTCAAGGGATTCTCTGGCTGGGCATGGTGGCTCACGCCTGTAATCCTAGCACTTTGGGAGGCTGAGGCGGGCGGATCACGAGGTCAGCAGATCGAGACCATCCTGGCTAACACGGTGAAACCCCATCTCTACTAACAATACAAAAAAATTAGCCAGGCATGGTCCAGGCACCTGTAGTCCCAGCTACTCGGGAGGCTGAGGCAGGAGAAT
>NW_016870407.1:0-870 GCF_001698545.2 Rhinopithecus bieti | reverse complement strand
GAAGTAGCTGGGATTACAGGCACACACCACCACACCCAGCTAATTTTATTTAAATTTTTTGTAGAGGTGAGGTCTCACTATGTTGTTTAATGAAAGTTTAAATAATTTGAGGCCGGGCAGGTTGGCTCACGTCTATAATCCCAGCACTTTGGGAAGCCGAGCCAGGTGGATCACTTGAGGGCAAGAGTTCAAGACCAGCCTGGCCAACATGGTAAAACCCCGTCTCTACTAAAAATACAAAAAAATTAGCCGGGCATGGGGCCGGGCACCTGTAATCCCAGCTACTCAGGAGGCAGGAGAAACACTTGAACCCAGGAGGCAGAGCTTGCAGTGAGCCAAGATCGTGCCACTGCACTCCAGCCTGGGCGACAGAGCAAGAGTCTCAAAAAAAAAAAAAGTTAGGGTGCTTTCGTCACTGCGGCGGAGGTTAAGGGGGGGATGCTGGGTAGAAAGGGCTGCGGTGGGCGCCCCGGACACAGGCTGCTGGGGTGGTGAGGGACGCTCACAGGCAAATGGGTGACCCAAAGTGTCCTAAATGGTGGGACAAGCACATGCAGAGGAGGGGCAGGAAGCAGGGCACAGCCCGGTGGCAGCAGCAGGGACCGGGAGCTATGTGGGAGTGGGGAGAGGCAATCTACAAAGAAGCCCAGATCTCCAATCACCCTGAGGAGCCTGGGTTCTCTTCCACACTCCGATCTCTAGAAAACTTACCACCAAGGGCTAAAGGCTGCTGAAGCCAGTGACATTCTTTTTTGGGCAGGGGGATGGGGTCTCACTGTGTTGCCCAGGCTGGAGTGCAGTGGTGCAGTATCAGCTCACTGCAACCTCTGCTTCCTGGGTTCAAGTGATTCTCCTGCCTCAGCCGCCTGG
>NW_016870406.1:0-884 GCF_001698545.2 Rhinopithecus bieti | reverse complement strand
CAAATAGCTGGGATTACAGGCACGCACCACCACACCCAACTAATTTTATTTAAATTTTTTGTAGAGGTGAGGTCTCACTATGTTGTTTAATGAAAGTTTAAACAATTTGAGGCCGGGCAGGTTGGCTCACGTCTATAATCCCAGCACTTTGGGAAGCCGAGGCAGGTGGATCACTCGAGGGCAAGAGTTCAAGACCAGCCTGGCCAACATGGTAAAACCCCATCTCTACTAAAAATACAAAAAAATTAGCTGGGCATGGTTGCCGGGCACCTGTAATCCCAGCTACTCAGGAGGCAGGAGAAACACTTGAACCCGGGAGACGGAGCTTGCAGTGAGCCGTGATCGCGCCACTGCACTCCAGCCTGGGCGACAGAGCGAGTCTGTCTCAAAAAAAAAAAAAAAAAAATGTGAGGGTTGGGGTGCTTTCGTCACTGCGGCGGAGGTCAAGGGGGGATGCTGGGTAGAAAGGGCTGCGGTGGGAACCCCGGACACAGGCTGCTGGGGTGGTGAGGGATGCTCACAGGCAAATGGGCGACCCAAAGTGTCCCCAACAGTGGGACAAGTGCGTGCAGAGGAGGGACAGGAAGCGGGGCACAGCCCGGTGGCAGCAGCAGGGACCGGGAGCTATGTGGGAGTGGGGAGAGGCAATCCACAAAGAAGCCCAGATCTCCAATCACCCTGAGGAGCCTGGGTTCTCTTCCACACTCCGATCTCTAGAAAACTTACCACCAAGGGCTAAAGGCTGCTGAAGCCGGTGACTTTCCTTTTTGGTGGGGGGATGGGGTCTCACTGTGTTGCCCACGCTGGAGTGCAGTGGTATAGTATTGGCTCACTGCAACCTCTGCTTCCTGGGTTCAAGTGATTCTTCTGCCTCAACTGCCCGA
>NW_016870405.1:0-732 GCF_001698545.2 Rhinopithecus bieti | reverse complement strand
TATAATGCCATGTAAATATATAATTGCTATAGATATGCCTCTCATGGGTTTATTCATGAAATAACATATGAAAAGCACAGAGACCACAAAAGTGCTGGACAGACAGTGTTGAAACGGGTCATTGTCATCTTTAGTGCACAGATTGCCCTAACAGGGAGTCATCCCCAGTGGCACTTGGCTTCCTCCAAAACAGTGGCTTCCGTCTGGGCGCAGTGGTTCCCGCCTGTAATCCCAGCACTTTGGGAGGCCGAGGCGGGCAGATCACAAGGTCAGGAGATTGAGACCAGCCTGGCTAACACGGTGAAATCCCATCTCTACTAAAAATGCAAAAAAAATTAGCTGGGCGTGGTGGTGGGCACGTGTAGTCCCACCTACTCAGGAGGCTGAGGCAGGAGAATGGCGTGAATCCCGGGAGGCGGAGGTTGCAGTGAGCTGAGATCTCGCCACTGCACTCCAGCCTGAGTGACAGAGTGAGACTCCACCTCAAAAAAAAAAAGTGCTTCCAAGGAAGACAGCAAGTGAAACATCCAGCTTCATAGGGCAGGTGTGGCTCGCCACCTTGTTCTAGCCTCTTCTACTGCTCTGAGACATTTCTGGTGTGAAATACCCAGACATCCCTGGCTTCACAAAGCACAAAGAAACCCAGGCTCCGTGAACGTTTTCCTTCCTGGAGTGGACAGTGGTAAAGTTCACGAGGCCTCGTCTTCCACTGAGACCAACCCCTTCCTGCCG
>NW_016870404.1:0-841 GCF_001698545.2 Rhinopithecus bieti | reverse complement strand
GGCTTCAATGCGATCCAAAATATCTGTTCTCAGATTGCCCAAAAAGAGCGCTACCAAACTGCTCCATGAAAAGTATTGTGTAACTCTGCAGATGAATTATCACATCACAATGCAGTTTCTGAGAAATCTTCTTTCTAGTTTTTATATGAGGATTTTCCTTTGTCACCATAAGCTTCAATGAGCTCCCAAATATCCCATTGCAATTTCCAAGAAAACTGTGTTAGCAAATTGCTCATTGAAAAGAACAGTATAACTCTGAAATGAATTGACACACCAGAAGGACCTTTCCCAGAAAGGTCTTTCTCTCTAGTTCCTCTCTGAGAATATTTCCTTTGTCACATAGGCTTCAATGTGATCCAAAATATCCCTTTTCAGATTTACTAAAAACAGTGCTACCACATTAATCCATGAAAAGAATTGTGTAATTCTGTGAGATGAATTAACACATCACAAAGTGGTTTCTCAGAAAACTTCTTCCTAGTTTTTTTCTGGATATTTCCCTTATCACCATAGGCCTTAGAGCACTCGCAAATATCCCTTGGCAGATTCCACAAAAACAGTGTTAACAAACTGCTCCATGAAAAGTAAGGTGAAACACTGTGAGATGAATTCACTCGTCACAAAGCGGTTTCTCAGAAAGCTTCTTTATGGTTTTAATCTGAGGGCATTTTCTTTGTCACCATAGGCTCAAGGCACTCCCAAATACCCTATTGCAGATTCCACAAAACAGTGTTATCAAACTGCTCAATGAAAAGAGCGGTGTAACTCTGAGAGATGAAATCACATGTCACAAAGCAGTTTCCCAGAAAGGTTTCTTCTAGTTTTTATCTGAGGATAATTC
>NW_016870403.1:0-563 GCF_001698545.2 Rhinopithecus bieti | reverse complement strand
TTTTTTGTTTTTTTGAGACAGAGTCTCACTCTGTCGCCCAGGCTGGAGTCCGGTGGCCGGATCTCGGCTCACCGCAAGCTCCGCCTCCCGGGTTTACGCCATTCTCCTGCCTAAGCCTCTGAGTAGCTGGGACTACAGGCGCCCGCCCCTCCCCCTGCTAGTTTTTTTTTTTTTGTATTTTTTAGTAGAGGCGGGGTTTCACCCTGTTAGCCATGATGGTCTCAGTCTCCTGACCTCGTGATCCGTCCGTCTCGGCCTCCCAAAGTGCTGGGATTACAGGCTTGAGCCACCGCGCCCGGCGATGTCTTCTTTAAAAAAATGATATTGGCTGGGCACAGTGGCTCATGCCTGTAATCCCAGCACTTTGGGAGGTCGAGGCAGGCAGATCATCTGAGGTCAGGAGTTTGAGACCAGCCTGGCCAATATAGTGAAACCGCTTCTCTACTAAAAATACAAAAATTTGCCGAGTGTGGTGGTGTGTGCCTGTAATCTCAGCTACTTGGGAGGCTGAGGCAGCAGAATCACTTGAACCTGGGAGGTTGAGTTGTGCAGTGAGCCGAGAT
>NW_016870402.1:0-339 GCF_001698545.2 Rhinopithecus bieti | reverse complement strand
TAGCCAGGGTAACTTTATGAAAGTCACTAGCTAAATTAATGATAGATCAAGTATAGAAGCCCACAGAACCTATCTCTTAACTGTTGCCCTGCTTAGAAAAATGAACAAATTGTGGGTAGAGCCTTATTTTTTTCTTTTTTTTTTTAATTGGCAAACATTCCTCAATTTTTTTTTCTCCTCCCCTTTCCTCTTTCATTTCTTTTTTTTAAAAATTACACTTTAAGTTCTAGGGTACATGTGCACAACAGGCAGGTTTGTTACATATGTGTACATGTGCCATGTTGGTGTGCTGCTCCTGTTAACTTGTCATTTACATTAGGTTTATCTCCTAATGCTATC
>NW_016870401.1:0-325 GCF_001698545.2 Rhinopithecus bieti | reverse complement strand
GTAGCTGGGATTACAGGCACACACCCAGATAATTTATGCATTTTTAGTAGAGACAGGGTTTTGCCATGAGGCCAGGCTGGTCTCGAACTCCTGACCTCAGGTGGTCTGCCCACCTCAGCCTCCCAAAGTGCTGGGATTACAGGCATGAGCTATCATGTCAGACGTCTATGTAGTATATGTACATGTACATACATACATATAATGTAGTTCACATATGTCTAGTATATATAGACAATATCTAGTTTTTATACATATACAATGTCTACATAGTTAATACGTCTTTGTAATTTCTATGTAATTTATTCATATATAATTTCTATATATA
>NW_016870400.1:0-286 GCF_001698545.2 Rhinopithecus bieti | reverse complement strand
CTCCTGAGTAGCTGGGATTACAGGCATGCACCACTATGCCTGTCTAATTTTGTATTTTTAGTAGAGACAGGGTTTCTCCACGTTGGTCAGGCTGGTCTCAAACTCCTGACCTCAGGTGATCCGCCCGCCTCAGCCTCCCAAAGTGCTGGGATTACAGGTGTGAGCCACCGCCCCGGCCTTAGATCTTTTTTGGTTCTCTCTGTCCAGGCTGGAGTGCAGTGGTGTGATCATGGCTTGCTGCAGCCTCTACCTCCTGGGTTTAAGTGATCCTCTCACCTTGGCCTCC
>NW_016870399.1:0-563 GCF_001698545.2 Rhinopithecus bieti | reverse complement strand
CTATGCACAGAATTAGAAATGCATTTTAGAACTATGTAATTTATTTACTCCAAGTGGGGATCATCTATAAAGATTTTCCTGATTTTATAATAAATAATATAGATTATAATAACCAAATAATCACCAATGGCCCCATTAAGAAATAGAAATTCATTAATACCATTGAGTCAATATGAGTTCCTCTTCCTGGTGCCATTCCCTGCATCATGAAGGAATTTGGAATTTTATTTTCCTTGTTGTACTACTTTCTTTGTAATTTCACTGAATATGTGTGAGGGTCTATATAATATACTAGTTTGCTTTTGTTTGCATTTAAACTTCATGAAGATGATGCTATGGAATGAATTGTGTTCCCAAAATTTCATGTTTCAGTTCTAACCCGAAATGTGACTATATCTGGACACAGGGTTTTTAGGATATAATTAAGATTAAATAAGATCATAAGGTTGGGGCCTTAATTTGATAGGACTCTGGCTTTATAAAAAGATAAAGATGTCTCTCCCTCAATATCTCTCTCTCTCTCTCTCTCTCTCTCTCTCTCTCTCTCTTTTTCTGCCATGTGA
>NW_016870398.1:0-2774 GCF_001698545.2 Rhinopithecus bieti | reverse complement strand
TCTAAGAAGACAAATATATATATATTATATATATATGTGTGTGTTATATATTATATATATGTGTGTATGTATATATATAACATATTTATATATGCTTATATATTTTATATATTCACATATATAAATATATATTCACATATAGAAATTATATATGTATATATAAGTGTTTTTTTAAATAAAAGACTTTGGTAGTTCCCTTGAGATCTGGATGGTGATGCTTAGTGACTATGGCCTTGAGGGAAATGGTAAAAGAAGAAAAGAAGAGGAAGTCAACATGCTTTGGGGTGGGGTGTGGACTATTGTCAATAGGGGCAAAGGAGGTGAGAGAATGGGCTGGACTGGAGTCTGGGGATCAACTGTGCTAAGATGACATTCTTGGCAGCAGATGACTGAACTTCCCGTAGGAACGTAACTTTTCCGGCAGTATTTCACTGGAAGCTGTTTGGGGTGCTGTTGTCTCTACTCCTTCTGTAAAAGTCTGTTATGCACACAGTTCTGGCTTTGTGGCCTTTGCAGAGAAAAGATGTGAGGGTGGAGTCCTTGGGGTAGGTTGTGCAGAAGAGGGAGGGCGCATGCAGGGCAAGAAGTATCTGTGGCACTTTGCTAATTCAGTAGACATGGGGAGATGAAGCCAGGCCACCCCGTACCTTCTCCCCTCACCTCATCCTACCTATGGAAGGCCAGGAAGGGAAGATGGGTCCCTTTCATTAGACTCTCAAAAAACCAATTGATCCCAGCTGACATCTTGCGGCAGTGTAATTTTGTATATTCCATGACCACTGTGTTCATGGTGTTTGTAACATATCAAGGAGATCTTTCCATGTCAATCACTGTAAATATCACTATCCTCTAAAATGAGCATGTAGTGTTGCTACTATAAGACTATACTATTACCCATTTAATTACATGGTCATGGTGTTCTTAGGAATTTACATTTTTTTTACTTGTATTGATAATGTTAGACTGAATGTTCTTGTATCTAATTTTTTTACAAACATTAGAATATAGAATATTTCACATATAGAAATTACATATTATATATAATTTTTTTAAATAAAAGACTTTAATGGTTCCCTTTAGATCTGGATGGTGATGCTTAGAGACTATGGCCTTGAGGGAAATCTAATTTTACAAAAAAATTAGATACAAATGATCTCTTTAGTATAAACCTCTTGAAGTGGGAAAGCTGGTTCATAGCTTATGAAACACATGAAATACATGAGGTTGCCCTATAGAAAGAATGAACCAGTTTCCACTCTCACCAGCAATGTATGCAAATGCACATGGCCACAACTTGTTGGTGAGACGTGATAAATGAAGGAACACATCTCTTAACATTAGTGTTAGATCCAAAACAAGAGCAGGCCAGTGTGGTGGCTCATGGGTGTAGTCCTAGCACTTGGGAATGGGAAGTCGAGGTGGGTGGATTGCTTGAGCCCAGGAGTTCAAGAACAGCCTGAGCAACATGGCAAAACCCTGTCTCCCAAAAAAATACAAAATTAGCTGAGCTTGGCAGTGCACACTTGTAGTCCCAGCTACTTGGGGTGGGGGGCTGAGGTAGGAAGATTCCTTGAGCTAGGGAGGTCGAGGCTGCAGTAAGCCGTGATCATACCACTGCACTCCAGCATGGGTGACAGAGGGAGACCCAATCTCAAAAAAAAAAAAAAAAAAAAAAAAAAAAAACAAGAGCAGGTGGAATGCTAGAAGAAAATTAATCCATTGTTCACAAGTTTACTTTTCCACTTCCCCGAATAATACAATAGAAAACAATTGACCCCTTTTTTTAAAAAAAAAGATAATCCAAATGGCAGGCTGATGGACAGTTTAGTCATCTTATGGAAAAATATGTGTATAATAGTATAATGTTGCTCTAACAAGATTAATGTGTGCAGGTTGTAGATTGCAACTCTGGTGTTTGCCTTTCATATTATATCTTTGAAAATGGCATCCTTTGAACATGGTGCATATGTTTGTCCTCTGCCTTGGCTTTGGGTCTAGTTTGCATTTTAATTGTGTATTGTGGTTGGATAACTCAGGAGTTATTGGTGACCCTTCTGTTGGAGTGCTTTCCAATGCATGCAGAAATGATTTGGAGAAAATAGAAATGAAAAGTGATGATTAACTTTTGCAAAAGTTTAATATCTACACTTGATATAAAATTGTAATTATGCTAATTACAAAATTTAAATAAACCTATTTGCCTTTAATTTAGTGAAGAATTCAGGCCTGCCACAACCTAAGTGCTATTCCTGGTCAAATTAAGGAACTGTCAAGCAATCATTTTTTTTTTTTTCTTTCTGTTCTGCTACTTTTAAAATTGTGAAATACAACCTATACAGAAAAGTATATAAAACGTAAGTGTACAAGTTAGCTAAAGAGTTCAAGGTGAACAGCACACACCCATCAAGAAATACGTCATACAATTTTTAGTTTTTTACCTTTCCTTGAATTAATTCTCTGGTGGAAAAAGTGATAAAGCCATATATGTGCATGCAGTAAGAAGACTTTGGCTGGGCGTGGTGGCTCATGCCTGTAATCCCAGCACTTTGCGAGGCCAAGGCAGGTGGATCACAAGATCAGGAGATTGAGACCATCTTGACCAGCATGTTGAAACTCCGTCTCTACTAAAAATGCAAAAATTATCTGGGCGTGGTGCTGTGTGCCTGTAATCCCAGCTACTTTGAAAGCTGAAGCAGGAGAATCGCTTAAACTAGGGAGTCGGAGGTTGCAGTGAGCCGAGATCACACCACTGTACTCCAGCCTGGCAACAGAGT
>NW_016870397.1:0-757 GCF_001698545.2 Rhinopithecus bieti | reverse complement strand
ATGTTTGATTTCTAATTTTGTTGTGTTTCACTCCATTAACATACTTCGTATGACTCAACTTAAAAAATAAAATAAAATAAAATAAAATAAAAAAACACTTTATAGTGTGATAAGACAGAAATAAGATAGCACTCACATTCCAAAAGGGAGAAATTGGAAACATAAAATGGATCTTGGGTCCCAAGCAACCCCGAAACCTACCTAGGCAAATTCGATTAGGTTTTAAGGCCACATACTAATTCTCTGTGATCTGATGCTTCACTCCCTGGGTCCTACAAGGCAGTGATCCCATCTCTGAGCTCTGGAGCCCCCATTGGGCTGCCCAAACTCTGGGCCCACTGCTCTGTCCTTTCTGGCCTCTGCAACTATGACTCTTCCCTCAGTATAATTTTTCTCTTCTTTCTTGCTATCTCCAATCCTATCAGTCCCAGCTTATGGTATCTGCTGATATAAAGTTCTCATAACCCTTATCAGTCTTCCATGCAATTCATGGGATTCTAAGCCACTAGACATAAAAGTTCTCCCCAGATCCTTTCTGAATAGCCCAAATTTTATTCTTGGTTTCTCATTAGATGTTTGATTAAATCCATAAATCACAAGTCTAATCTCTTTAGCAATCTTAAATCATGGCTGTCCAGCCATAGCTTTAATGTTCTCTCCAGAACATCTTTTTTTCTCATCTTTTGCTGCTGCTTGGATAAGCAGAGAATTTTCCAAATCCTCAAGTGTTGGTTTCTTTTGCTTAATGATTTCTTCT
>NW_016870396.1:0-920 GCF_001698545.2 Rhinopithecus bieti | reverse complement strand
TTTTTTTATTTTATTTTTATTTTTTTTTTTAGACGGAGTCTGGCTCTGTTGCCCAGGCTGGAGTGCAGTGGCCGGATCTCAGCTCACTGCAAGCTCTGCCTCCCGGGTTTACGCCATTCTCCTGCCTCAGCCTCCCGAGTAGCTGGGACTACAGGTGCCCGCCAACTCGCCCGGCTAGTTTTTTGTGTTTTTTTTTTTAGTAGAGAAGGGGTTTCACCGTGTTAGCCAGGATGGTCTCGATCTCCTGACCTCGTGATCCGCCCATCTCGGCCTCCCAAAGTGCTGGGATTACAGGGTTGAGCCACCGCGCCCGGCCACTATGTATTATTTTTAATGAAATATTTTACGTATAGAAAAAAGCCTAGAGAATAATATCAAGAACACTTGTGCATCCACCAAACAGCTTAAGAAATCAACAATCCAACTTGCTAAGTGTCTTTCTTTCATCCCATTTCCTTCCTTCTTCCACCAGGGTATCCATTATTTGACTGTGGTGTTTATTGTTCCTAAGCATTTTTACTACATATGTCAAACATACAATATTGTTTTGAATGTTTTAAAATTGTACATACATGTTACCATTCTCTGTGTATCCTTCTGCAACTTGCTTTCTGTCTTCAACATCATAATTTGTGATTTATCCAGGTTAATTCAGATAATGAGATATAATACTTGAAGAAATGATCTTACCTTTTCCCTGTTTTCTGGTCACTCTTGCTCTCGAGTCCTCCAGATTAAAATGTACTGGCTCCAGTAAGCAGGCTAAAAATTTCTTCCTTTTAGTTCTGTATGACCCCCCTTCACTATACAAGGTTTAGTGGTGAGAGATGGCTCCCTCCTAAGAAATCTAAGTCCTTATATTCCCTAAGCAGAGGCTAGGGAGCTTAGGGGAAATCAAAGTAAAGATGTAACAGTCTTTT
>NW_016870395.1:0-247 GCF_001698545.2 Rhinopithecus bieti | reverse complement strand
TCACTCAGTCGCCCAAGCTGGAGTGCTGTGGGCTATCTCAGCTCACTGCAAGCTCTGCCTCCTGGGTTCACGTCATTCTCCTGCCTCAGCCACCCGAGTAGCTGGGACTACAGGTGCCCGCCACCACCCCCACTAATTTTTTGTATTTTAGTAGAGACAGGGTTTCACCGTGTTAGCCAGGATGGTCTCAATCTCCTGACCTCGTGATCCGCCCGCCTCGGCCTCCCAAAGTGCTGGGATTACAGGT
>NW_016870393.1:0-1330 GCF_001698545.2 Rhinopithecus bieti | reverse complement strand
TAGCCAGGCTGCTCTTGAACTCCTGACCTCAGGTGGTCCACCCGCCTCAGCCTCCCAAAGTTCTGAGATTACAGGCGTGAGCCACCGTGCCCGGCCTCCATCTTTGTTTTTTTTTTGTTTTTTTTTTTTTTGAGATGGAGTCTCGCTGTGTCGCCCAGGCTGGAGTGTAGTGGCGGGATCCTGGCTCACTGCAAGCTCCGCCTCCCGGGTTCCCGCCATTCTCCTGCCTCAGCCTCCCGAGTAGCTGGGACTACAGGCGCCCGCCACCTCGCCCGGCTAGTTTTTTGTATTTTTTAGTAGAGACGGGGTTTCACCGTGTTAGCCAGGATGGTCTCGATCTCCTGACCTTGTGATCCGCCCGTCTCGGCCTCCCAAAGTGCTGGGATTACAGGCTTGAGCCACCGCGCCCGGCCCCATCTTTGTTTTTTAACTGGGGCATTTGGTCTATGGGTATTTAATGTAATTATGGACATATCTAGACATAAATCTGTCTCCTTAGGAGGTTTTTCTATCTCTCTTTTTTTTTTTTTTTGTTGAGATGGAGTCGCTCTGTTTCTAGGCTGGAGCAATGATTACGCCATTGCACTTCAGTGCAGGCAACAGAGTAAGACCCTATCACACACACAAAAAAGGAAATGAAACGGAAAAAAGTGGCAGAGAAACCCTTCCAGTTCCCAAATCTGACCCCCCAATGTCCCCATCTCTGAGCAGACTGAATGTTCCCATAACTTTCTATCCTCTCCCCTGATCACACAAAAAAACATGTTTTTGTATCAGGTCCAGTGTGTAGAAAATATCAGGGGAGCCGGCCACAGTGGCTCAAGCCTGTAATCCCAGCATTTTGGAGCCCGACACGGGCGGATCACGAGGTCAGGAGATTGAGACCATCTTGGCTAACACGGTGAAACCCTGCCTCTACTAAAAAATACAAAAAAACTAGCCGGGCGAGGTGGCGGCCGCCTGTAGTCCCAGCTACTCGGGAGGCTGAGGCAGGAGAATGGCGTAAACCCGGGAGGCGGAGCTTGCAGTGAGCCGAGATCCGGCCACTGCACTCCAGCCTGAGCAACAGAGCGAGACTCGGTCTCAAAAAAAAGCAAACATCAGGGGCCAGCCAAGTCCCTTTTGGCGTCAATCTATAGACCCCACCCCTTCTAAGACCCTCCTAAATGATCTTTGGCTTCCAAAAGAGCCTCAGGGACCCACTGAAAAATTTGCTTTTGGCCTGGCATAGTGGCTCATGTCTGTAATCCCAGCACTTTGGGAGGCCAGGCGGGTGGATCACTTGAGGTCAGGAGTTCGAGACCAGCCTGGCCAACGTGGCGAAACCCTT
>NW_016870392.1:0-1268 GCF_001698545.2 Rhinopithecus bieti | reverse complement strand
GAGACAGAGTCTCGCTCTGTCACCCAGGATGGAGTGCAGTGGCGCCATCTTGGCTCACTGCAAGCTCTGCCTCCCGGGTTCACGCCATTCTCCTGCCTCAGCCTCCAAAATAGCTGGGACTACAGGTGCCCACCACCACTCCTGGCTAATGTATTTTTTTTTTTTTTTGTATTTCTAGTAGAGATATGGTTTCACTGTGTTAGTCAGAGTGGTCTCAATCTCCCGACCTTGTGATCCGCCCACCTCAGCCTCCCAAAATGCTGGGATTACAGGCGTGAGCCACAGCACCCGGCTGAACCACCTCCTCTTCAACCACCTTCCAGCTCACTAACTCCCTTAAATGCAAACCAACGTCCATCCCGAGTCCTGCAACCCACTGACCCCGCCATTTCTTAGAACCCTCTCCTGCCTTGTCAACCTTACATAGGTTGATTACATCGCACTTTCTTGCCTGTTTCCCTCCTGGAAAAAATCCATCCCTGCATGAAGTCAACTAGTTGCCTTCCCCATACCTGGGGGGTGGAGCATTCCTGAATGAGATCAACTATCTGGGCAGGTGACATTAAATTCATGATGCTAAACCTCAAATGGGCATTTGAGAATCCCAACATCCTATATAGGAGCAGACACCCGTGCATATTGGTATAATGGATGGGAATGACCCAATTTACAGAAATCAATATTTTTCCATCATTAAAACTTCCACCCTTGACTCCAAATTTCCCTTCAGCCACCAAACAATTTCTCTACTCCCCTTCATAAAAAGTTGCCTTCACGGCCGGGCGCAGTGGCTCAAGCCTGCAATCCCAGCACTTTGGGAGGCCGAGACGGGCGGATCACGAGGTCAGGAGATCGAGACCATCCTGGCTAACATGGCGAAACCCCGTCTCTACTAAAAAATACAAAAGCTAGCCGGGCGAGGTGGCGGGCGCCTGTAGTCCCAGCTACTCGGGAGGCTGAGGCAGGTGAATGGCGTAAACCCAGGAGGCGGAACTTGCAGTGAGCTGAGATCCAGCCACTGCACTCCAGCCTGGGCGACAGAGCGAGACTCCGTCTCAAAAAAACAAAAAAAGTTGCTTTCACGTGTTCCCGCCACTTCCTCACTGCACATTCTTCTCCTACTCTCCCCAGGCTGGTTTCTAGCCCCCATCACTCAACCAAAACTCTTCCAAAGAGGATGGCCAAAGATCCCCAGGCTGCCAAATCATATGGCCATTTTCTGTGCCCAGATTACTTGACCATGCCCTTCTTAATGTTGTTCTCGTTTT
>NW_016870391.1:0-1269 GCF_001698545.2 Rhinopithecus bieti | reverse complement strand
GTCTCGGCCTCCCAAAGTGCTGGGATTACAGGCTTGAGCCACCGCGCCCGGCTCCCCAAATTCTTAATTCATTTCAGCATTAACCCAAAGTCCACAGTCCAAAGTCTCATCTGAGACAAGGCAAGTCCCTTCCACCTATGAACCTGTAAAATCAAAAGTAAGCTAGTTACTTCCTAAATACAATGGGGGTACAGGTATTGGGTTAAATACAGCCATTCCAAATGGGAGAAATTGGCCAAAACAAGGGGGTCACAGGGCACATGCAAGCCCGAAATCCAGTGGGGCAGTCAAATTTTAAAGCTCCAAAATGATCTCCTTTGACTTCAGGTCTCACATCCAGGTCACACTGATACAAGAAGTGGGTTCCCATGGTCTTGGGCAACTCCACCCCTGTGGCTTTGCAGGGTACAGCCTCCCTCCCAGCTGCTTTCACAAGCTGATGTTGAGTGTCTGCGGCTTTTCCAGGTGGACAGTGCACGCTGTCTGTGGACTACCATTCTGGGGTCTGGAGGATGGTGGCCCTCTTTTCACAGCTCCACTAAGCAGTGCCCTAGTAGGGACTCTGTGTGGAGGCTCTGACCCCACATTTCCCTTCCACACTGTCCTAGCAGAGGTTCTCCATGAGGGCCCTGCCCCTGCAGCAAACTTTTGCCTGTGCATTCAGGCATTTTCATACATCTTCTGAAATCTAGGCGGAGGTTCCCAGACCTCAATTCTTGACTCCTGTGCACCCTCAGGCTCAACACCACATGGAAGCTGCCAATGCCTGGGGCTTCCAACCTCTAAAAACAGAGCCTGAGCTGCACGTAGGCCCCCTACAGCCAACTGGAGCAGGTGGGACACAGGGCACCAAGTCCCTAGGCTGCACACAGCACGAGGACCCCAGGCCTGGCCCATGAAACCACTGTTTCCTCTTGGGCCTCTGGGCCTGTGAATGGAGGGCCTGTCTCAAAAGTCTCTGACATGGCCTGGAAATATTGTCCCCATGGTCTTGGGGATTAACGTTAGGCTCCTTGCTACTTATGCGAATTTCTGCAGCCGGCTTGAATTTCTCCCTAGAAAATGGAATTTTCTTTTCTATTCCATAGTCAGGCTGCAAATTTTCCTCTGCTTCCCTAATAAAATTGTGCCTTTAATAGTACCCAAGTCACCTCTTGAATGCTTTGCTGCTTAGAAATTTCTTCCACCAGACACCCTAAATCATCTTTCTCAAGTTCAAAGTTCCACAAATCTCTAGGACAGGAGCAAAATGTCACCAGTCTCTTTGCT
>NW_016870390.1:0-336 GCF_001698545.2 Rhinopithecus bieti | reverse complement strand
GCCCTTTTGCACTGGTTTTCCTTATCCTTGTGGATTTACCTACCTTTGGTCTTTGACGTTGGTGACCTTCAGATGGGGTTTTGGGTGGACATCCTTTTGTTGATGTTGATACTATTCCTTTCAGTTTGTTAGTTTTCCTTCTAACAATCAAGACCCTCTGCTGCAGGTCTGCTGGAGTTTGCTGGAGGTCCACTCCAGACCCTGTTTACCTGGGTATCACCAGCAGAAGCTGCAGAATAGCAAAAATTGCTGCCTATTCATTCCTCTGAATGCTTCATCCCAGAGGGGCACCCACCAGATGCCAGCTGGAGCTCTCCTGCATGAGGTGTCTGTCGA
>NW_016870389.1:0-1328 GCF_001698545.2 Rhinopithecus bieti | reverse complement strand
AATTTCTCAGAAAGCTTCTTTCTAGTTTTTATCTGAGGGTACTTCCTTTGTCACCATAGGCTTCAATGCACTCCCAAATATTCTATTGCTGATTCCATGAAAACAGTGTTACCAAACTGATCCATGAAAAGTATCGTGTAACTCTGTGAGTGGAATTAACACATCAAAAAGCGGTTACTGAGAAAGCTTCTTTCTGGTCTTTATATGAGGATATTTCCTTTGTCACCATAAGGTTCAATGTGCTCCGAAGTATCCCACTGTGGATTCCAAGAAATCAGTGTTAGCAAACTGCTCTATGAAAAGAATAGTGTAACTGTGTGAGTCAATTCACATATCACAAAGCAGTTTCTCAGAAAATTCTTTCTATTTTATGTGAGGATATTTCCTTTGTCACCACTGGCCTCAAAGTGCTCCCAAATATCCCTTTGGAGATTCCATGGAAACAGCGTTAGCAAACTGCTCCATGAAAAAAAAGGTGTAAAATTGTGAGAAGAATTCACACTTCACAAAGCAGTTTCTCAGAAAGCTTCTTTTTGGTTTTTGTCTGAGGATAATTCCATTGTCACCACAGGCTTCAAAGCGTGCCCAAATATCCTATTGCATTTTTCACAAAAACAGTGTTAGCAAACTGTTCCAGGAAAATAATCCTGTAACTGCTTGAGATGAATTCACATATCACAAAGAAGTTGCTCAGAATACTTCTTTCTAGCTTTTATCTGGGAATAGCTCCTTGGTAACCATAGGCTTCAAGGTGATCCAAAATATCCCTTCTCAGATTCCCCAAAAACAGGGCTACTAAACTGCTCCATGAAGAAAATGGTGTAACTCTGTGAGATGAATTCACACAGCACAAAGCTGCTTCTCAGAAAGCTTCTTTCTAGTTTTATCTGAGGATATTGCCTTTTCTTCATATTCTTCATTACCCGCTGGAATATCCCATAACAAATTCCATGGAAAAAGTGTTAGCAAACTTCTCAATGAAAAGAACGGTGTAACTCTGTGAGATGTGTTCACACATCATGAAGAAGTTTCTCTGAATAATTTTTTCAAGATATTTTTGAGGATAGTTCATTTGTCACCATAGGCTTCAATGCGATCCAAATATCCCTTCTCAGATTCCCCAAAACCAATGCAACCAAACTTCTGCATGAAAAGAATCATGTAACTCTGAAAGATGAATTCACAAATCACAAAGCAGTTTCTCCGTAAGCTTCTTTCTAGTTTTGTCTGAGGATATTTCCTTTATCCCCTTTTGCCTCAATGTTCTCATGAATATCCCTTTGTAGATTCCAGAAAAATACTGTTAGCAAACTACTCCATGAAAAGAA
>NW_016870388.1:0-566 GCF_001698545.2 Rhinopithecus bieti | reverse complement strand
CAGTCAACAGACCTGCGAAAAGGCACACAAGAAATCAGAAACACAGATAGGATACAAGGAGGACTTAAAGCACTATCTGTACTTCCCTACATGGTGTTGATTGAAATTAAGGACTTTTGAATTAACTTTAGTCATACCTCTCTTCGCCATAGAAATGGTAGTTTAAACATCTCGAGAGAAAGACTTCAGACAAACTATGTACGACTAAAATTTTATGTATTGCTTAAACTCTATTTCAAAAAATAAGCTGAACAATTCCTTCAAGCTCTTCCATAAAATTTACAGATTGATTGAGTTCCTCCTTTTTCGTATTAATAACTGTGAGCTCCTCTTGCAAGTAAACAGCTTTTCCTGAAAGAAACAGCCCTTTAAACAGCATAATGTTTTCCCAGTGAATACAAAAGCTATCTAATATTTATGGCCAGTGTGTCAGACTTAATGATCACTAATTTATAATATGAAACAGTCTGTGTAGGGGATGAAACTTTCACAGGCGAGTAAGAAAGGAACCCTGTTACCTAACAGGTGATGTGACGCTATAACTGTCTTCTATGTGGTGAAATTTC
>NW_016870387.1:0-258 GCF_001698545.2 Rhinopithecus bieti | reverse complement strand
CAGTTTCTCAGAAAGTTTCTTTTTGGTTATTCTATGGAGATATAGAATATCCATAGGTTCAAGGCACTCCCACATATCCTATAGCAGACTCCATGAAAACCGTGTTATCAAATGGTTCAAAGTAAAGAATGGTGTAGCTCTATGAGATGAACCCACCCATCACAAAGCAGTTTCTCAGAAAGTTTCTTTCTAGTTTTATCTGACAATATTTTCTTTTTCACCATTGGCCTCAATGCACTCCCAAATATCCCTATTCAG
>NW_016870386.1:0-396 GCF_001698545.2 Rhinopithecus bieti | reverse complement strand
GGAACTGCAGACCAATACCCCGATGAACTTAGATGTAAAAATCCTCTAGCCGGGCGACGTGGCGGGCGCCTGTAGTCCCAGCTGCTTGGGAGGCTGAGGCAGGAGAATGGCGTAAACCCAGGAGGCGGAGCTTGCAGTGAGCTGAGATCCGGCCACTGCACTCCAGCCTGGGCGGCAGAGCGAGACTCCGTCTCAAAAAAATAAATAAATAAATAAATAAATAAATAAATAAAAATCCTCAACAAAATGCTAGCTAACTGAATCCAACAGCATATCAAAAAGATAATCCACCATGATCAAGTGGGTTTCATACCAGGGATACAATGACGGTTTAATATCTGCAAGTCAATAAATGTGATACACCACATAAACAGAATTAAAACAAAATCATATGCT
>NW_016870385.1:0-920 GCF_001698545.2 Rhinopithecus bieti | reverse complement strand
CATAAAAATTAGCTGGGCGCAGTGGCAGGCACCTGTAATCCCAGCTACTTGGGAGGCTGAGGCAGGAGAATTGCTTGAAACCAGGAAGCGGCAGTTGCAGTGAGCCAGGTTGCAGTGAGCCAAGATCACACCACTGCACTGCAGCCTGGGCAACAGAGTAAGACTGTGCCTCAAAAAAAAAAAAAAAAAAAATACATATATATATACACACACACACATATATACACACACATATAAGGCAAACTTTTGCTTTTGGTAGTAATAAAGATGGAAACTTAGAATTTTTAAGAAGGAATTCTAAGGAAAAAGTTTTAGTGTGGTAGGGTTCCTTCCTACCTGTAAGAGGTAAAAGAAGCTATATAAAAAATATCACACTGTGATCAAAGTCATCTGGAATTAATCTACCAGAAAATATGCAAAATATACCAAAAGCAGTAAGAAAGAAGGGGAGGAGAAAGGCGATGGGGGAAAGGAAGGTGGGGGAGACAGAGAGAGAGAAACAGAGAGAGAGAGAGAGGAATATGGAAAGCTAAACTAGAGTAAGTTCCTAGGTGGAGCTTGTTTCCTATTTCTAATATACTGTAAATAACCAAATGCAATAATTTCCTCAGAAAACCTTTATATACCTTAAGGATATATACTATTTTAAATCTCCCAAATATTCATATATTTAATACTTTGAACAGATTAAGCACCTGGCACAAAATTTCAGACTGATTAAATGTTCTTGTTATTCTCTATAAATTTAAATACAATGAATTGAATTGGGGATATAACTCTACATTTAAAGTAGTGATTTTCAAACCAATACATCTTATATGATCTACTTTAAAATTTCCTTTTCATTTTCATTTACTGTAAAATACTTTTTTAAATTTCAAGAAAATAAAAAAACACAATTTCAAGTAACAAATTATTTT
>NW_016870384.1:0-920 GCF_001698545.2 Rhinopithecus bieti | reverse complement strand
CCCTGCCGCACGTGCATCTTTCCCTTGCACTCCACGTCTGCCCAGCTCTCCATCCTCCTGCGTCCACCAGTGACTCTCATCTGAGGATGCAGGACCCCGAGGTGGCCTATCAGAAGCATCTTTTGGGCTGGGTTTCTTCTTTTGCTGTTACCTGTGTTCCTTTTAGAGATTGAGTCTTTTTCCCCCCTTTTTCTGAGCTGAACACTGCTCACCCCTCTGATGACTGGATAGGCCTGCCTGGGGTCCATGCCCCAGCCCTCCCTCGGGTGAAACCCACCCCCCATCCCAGATAAGAATCACTGATGTGGACGGCCACCTTGACTCCCTGGCCTTTACTCTCCCATTTCTAGCGTTTAGTAGTTTGGTAGTTCCAGCTACACTTCCTACTCATAAGACCAGCATTTCCCTCCCCCTGCCCAACAGTCCTGGCACTCTCCACTTGGAATCACCTCATTGTCTTCCCCATTTACCCCTTAACACACACCATGCCAGAAAGCTCAGTCTGCATGACAGAGTTGTGCTTCTGACACCTCCACACCCCACCCTTTATGCCCTAACCCATCTAATACGACTCCCAGGCACTCAGTTAATACCTTTGGCCTCAATCTAATTTTTGTAGGCCCTTACTACTGACATTTTTCCTTTATCATCCCTCGTCTTTTCAGATCACTGACAAGGTGCTCCCAGAGAGACTTCCCATTTTGATGGTCATCGTTCTGTTCGTTTCCCAGAAACCAGCCCTTTACCTTAACCTTTTACCCTTCCTGAGCTACTCTGTTTTTTCTTCTTTTGCTGGACTCAGATGCCTTCTCTAGCCTGTATTCATCAACCTCAACACTCAACATGTAATTGTCCACCAGCTCAGATGAATAAAATGGTGTTCTCAATGCCTACAGCTTGGCTCACTTCACCCCACCCCA
>NW_016870383.1:0-502 GCF_001698545.2 Rhinopithecus bieti | reverse complement strand
TTATTTGATGGCATCACCCAGATTGATAATATAAATTAGTCAAAATAGCAAACATGGATATAATGGTGAAACAGTGGTTTACTCTGTAAACTAGCCTTGTACTGTTTGCGCATAGTTGTAGCAGAGGGTGATTATCAAAGTATTGTTTCTTAAACTATGACTGAGTCCCATAGTGGTTGAAGAAATCAATTCATGGTTTGGAGTAGTGTTTAGCAGTGAAGTGAAGTGATGAAAGGAGAAAATTCATGAAACTTTTGATTCACTTATACATGTTACAGTGCCTAGGCCATAATCACATGGGTGTGGTGAGAAGGTCTGAAAACACTGGTGGGCCGGGTACGGTGGCTCACACCTGTAATCCCAGCACTTTGGGAGGCTGAGGCAGGTGGATCACCTGAGGTCAGGAGTTCAAGACCAGCCTGGCCAACATGGTGAAACTCTGTCTCTACAAAAATACAAAAAATTAGCTGGGCGTGGTGGCAGGCACCTGTAATCCTAGCTG
>NW_016870382.1:0-521 GCF_001698545.2 Rhinopithecus bieti | reverse complement strand
GAGACCAAGAACCCTCGTGTTCCTCCAACCATCGGAGCCGTATCACTTTGACTTGTGCCTTACTTTCTATTAATTACCCTAAAATATGCATGAAAGAGAGCAGAGATCATTAAACATGCCAATTCCTTTCTTTCATCTCAAGTAAAATTGTTGCTGTATTTGTACCCAATCCCTAGTACCATCCTCCTGGTTCAGGAAAGAGACATATTTTTTCCTTCCTCTCCCTGTCCCATACTGTAAGTGTTCCCTGTGGATTTGTCTTCTCACTGTGTGTGCACATATACACTGTGACTGCATGATGTCACCCATTTGTGTGGCTTCAATTACTACGTAATAACTGGTGAGTGGAAGACCCAAGAGCTCAAGCTGCATTTCCAGCTGTCCACTAGACACACCACCTTATTTTTAGGAAGATGTTTGAGACTGGAGTTAGTCTTGCCTTTCAGCTCAAAGGAGATAGGTTTATGCGCATGTGTGTTTGTGTGTACGTCTCTAATTAGATGAAAATGGATTAATCCACC
>NW_016870381.1:0-1270 GCF_001698545.2 Rhinopithecus bieti | reverse complement strand
CACGTTAGCTGTAATGAGGAAACTATTACATTAAATTTTAATTAATTTTATTATATAAAATTAAGGATAATAATATCACCAAAGGTGGTGGAGACGATTTAATGGGATGACACATAAAACTAGGACGTAGAGGCATCTAGCAAATACACATTTCCTTCCCTTCTCCCTTGTTATATACTTAACCACATGGGCTAGGATTTCTTTGAAGGAACCATTTCTATCTTAGCCAGTGTTCTATCTGAGGTGTTTGCGGTTCTCTGCTTTTTTCTTTCATACCCCACTTTCAATCTCTCAATACATACTGTGAGCTCTGCTTTCAGACTAGATTCGTAACTCAGTGATTTCCTGCTCCTCCACAACCACCTCCCTGGTCCAGGCCGTCATCATTCTTCATACAACTGTAGTCACTTCCTAATTGGACTCCCAACTTCCACTCTTGCTGCTTCCCATTTATTGTTCACATAGCAGCCAAAATTATTCTTTTATAAATTAGATCATGTCACTTCTCTGCTCAAAACCTTCCAAGAGCTCCCTATCACTTTTAGACTAAATATCTGAAGTCCTTACCAAATCCTACTAGATCTATGTGATTTGACCCCAGTCTATCATTCTGACTTCAAACCTCTCTCCTGCTACCTTACTCTGCTAGAGCAGCACTGGCCTCCTTGCTGTTATTTATTTATTTGTTTGTTTATTTATTTATTTATTTATTTATTTATTTATTTATTTATTGTTTTGAGATAGAGTTTTGCTCTTGTTGCCCAGGCTAGGGTGCGATGGTGTGATCTTGGCTCACTGCAACCTCTGCCTTCCGGGTTCAAGCAATTCTCCTGCCTCAACCACCCAAGTAACTGGGATTACAGGCACCTGGCTAATTTTTTGTATTTTTAGCAGAGATGGGGTTTCACCATGTTGGCCAGGCTGGTCTTGAACTCTTGACCTCAGGTGATCCACCTGCCTCGGCCTCCCAAAGTGTTGGGATTACAGGCGTGAGCCACCGTGCCCAGCCCTCCTTCCTGTTCTTTGATGGTGCCAAGAATACTCTTGCCTCGGGGCCTTTACATCTGTTGTTCCCTCTGCCTGGAATGCTCTTTCTAGATCTTTAATGCGTTGCTTTCTCATTTTCTAACTCAGAGAGGCTGAAGCTAGGTACCTCATTTTAAACAGATACCCCTGCAAGGCTTTCTTTCTCTCCTTATGCTTATTTTCCTCATAGCACTTACCCCACATTGATATTGAGATACTTCCTTCTTTCTTTTCTTTTTTCCTT
>NW_016870380.1:0-631 GCF_001698545.2 Rhinopithecus bieti | reverse complement strand
TTTTTTTTAAATGAAGCCTCACTCTTTTGCCCAGGCTGGAGTACAGTGGCCTGATCTTGGCTCACTGCAACCTCCCGCTTCTAGGTTCAAGTGATTCTCCTGCCTCAGCCTCCCAAGTAGCTGGGATTACAGGAATCTGCCACCAGTCCTGGCTAATTTTGCATTTTTAGTGGAGACAGGGTTTCATTATGCTAGCCAGGCTGGTCTCGAACTCCTGGCCTCAAGTGATCTGTCTGCCTGGGCCTCCCAAAGTGCTGGAATTACAGGTGTGAGCCACCAGGCCCGTCCGACTCTGGGCATTCTTGCATTTTCTGTAGCGTCAGCACAGGGCCTCAGATTCAGTAGGTACACAGCGTATGTTCATTGACTATAGAGCTAAATGGTACAGCTTTACATCCAGCTTTCTGCAACAGTCACACAAGCATGGCATTCCACTCTTCTTTTGCGTCTCTGAGTTCAAGTTTTAAAAATAAATTATTACACCTGTTTCTATTCCCAAAATGCTTGAAGTGACTCATTGCCCAAGTTAATCTGTACCTGCCTTCACTGATTCATCTGGAGGGATCAGCAAGTTCACAAGCTGATGTGAACAAAAAGGAGGGAGGAGACAGGCTTTTTTTTTTTTTTTTTT
>NW_016870379.1:0-629 GCF_001698545.2 Rhinopithecus bieti | reverse complement strand
AGAGAGCAGTTTCTTCGAGTGTTTCTTTCTGTTTTTTATTGGACGACATTTCACTTTTGCCATAGTCTTCAATGTACTCCAAAAGTCACTCTTATGTGTTTACAGGAACAGTGTTCAAACTGTGCATTATGAGAAGACAGTTATAAGTCACTGAGTGGCATGCACACATCACCAAGCAGTTTCTCAGAGAGCTTCTCTCCAGTTTTATCTGACTATATTTCCTAATTCACCAAAGACCCAAAGGTGATCCCAAATATCCCTTCGCGTATCGATCCACGAGGGAGTTTCCAAGCTGCATAATGTAAAGAAAGCTTCATCTATGTGAGATGAATAAACATAGCAAAAAGCAGATTCACAGAAAGCTTTTCTCCAGTTTTTATCTGAAGATATTTCCTTGTTCACCAGAGTCCAGAATGTGCTCTGGAAGGTCCCTTCATGGATCCGTCCATGACAGTTTCTAAGCTGCTTAATATAAAGACAGCTTTATCTACGTGAGATGATTGCACATATCATAGAGTAGTTTCCTAGAAAATTTCCTTCCAGTTTCTGTCTGAGGCTATTTCCCTTTCCACCATCAGCATCAACATGCTCCCGAATATCAGTTGGTACCTGTTTATCCAAAAGGGTTT
>NW_016870378.1:0-1328 GCF_001698545.2 Rhinopithecus bieti | reverse complement strand
ATATATAGTATCATACAGATACTGGGTTTCTGAAAAGATAAATAGTATCATACAGATCAAGCTCTCTGATCACAATGGATTTGCAATCCAAAATATACAGAATTAGAAATATCCCTATATGTTTGGAAATTTTTAAATTAAATTAAAATTACTTAAGGATCAAAGAAAATATCATAATGAACATCAGGAAACATTCAGACCCGATAACAAATAAAATATTACATATAAAAACTTACATTATAAGTAAAAGAAAGAAGCTAAAGGAAACTTAGAGGAAAATGTATAGCTTTAAATGCTCAAAGTATAAAATAAGAAAATCTAATAAATAATGAAAACTATATACATCTTAAAAGTTAGTATAGGAAGAGCAGAATAAACCCAAAGAAAAGAGAAGGAAATAATAGAAACAAAAATTAACGGATAGGAAATGAAGTATTTAATAGTCAAAAGTTGGTTCTCTGAAAAAGCTAGTAAAATTTACAAGCTTCTTACAATAAGAAACAAGAGAGATGACCCAAAAATTAAACCTAAAATAGTATGCATATGAAATGATAATATTACATAAATGTATGAAATTAAAAGGGGGCATAAATTCTAATGCTAGAGACATAAGATAATTAGGAGATGTATGAGTATTATTCCAATAAACTTGAAAATATAGCTGAAATGGTTCCTCTAAAATAGAACTTATTTAAACTGACTCAAGAAGAAAGCAAAAACTGAATGGTCCTGTAACTCCAAGGGAAATTTAGTCATTAGTTTAAAATCTTTCCCTAAAGGAGGGATGAGGTCTAGGAGAGTTTATTGATAAACAACCACCATTCAAGAAACAATTTCAGTTTTACGCAAACTGTATCAGATTATGGCAAAAAAAAAAAAAAAATGATACTACACAACACATTTTCTAAAGCTAGCATAACCTTAATACCAAAATTCAACACTGACGTTCAAAAGGAGGAATTTGCAGACCAATCTTACTCATGAACACAAAACAAAATCCCAGATAAAACACTAACAAACTGAATCCCTCAAAGTATTAAAATTACACACACACACACACACACACACACACACACACACACACAAAATGGCCAAATGCGTTTATTCGGAAATAAAAGTGAATTAAAGAAAGAAAAAAATATAACTGACTACATTAACTATTGAAAGAAAATCATATGACTATCTCAACAAATGCATAAAAAGCATTTGATACAAATCCAACAATCCTTTATAGTAAAATTTACAGTAAACCATGAATTAAAGTGAACTTCCTTACTCTGATACTAGATATCTACTCAAAATTTGCAGCAAACATCATATTCAATTTT
>NW_016870377.1:0-433 GCF_001698545.2 Rhinopithecus bieti | reverse complement strand
ATTCCATGAAAACGGTGTTAGCAAACTTCTCCATGAAAGGAAATGTGTAACACTGTGAGATGAATTCACACATCACAAACAAAGAACTTTCTCAGAAAGCCTCTTTCTTGTTTTATCTGAAGATATTTCCTTTATCACCATAGGCTTTAATGCGATTCAAAATATCCATTCTCAGATTCGCCAAAAACAGACAAGTCAACTGATCCACGAAAAGAATAGTGTGATGAATTCACACATCACAAAACAGTTTATCAGAATGTTTCTTTCTACTTTTGTCTGAGGATATTTACTTTTCACATTAAGTGTCAATGAGCTCCAAAATATCCCACCGTAGAATCCAAGAAAACAGTGTTAGAAAACAGCTCAATGAAAAGAATAGGGTAACTCGGTGAGTAGAATTCACATACCACAAAGCAGTTTCTCAGAAAGCTTC
>NW_016870375.1:0-910 GCF_001698545.2 Rhinopithecus bieti | reverse complement strand
TTTGTTTTATTTATTTATTTATTTTTAATTTTACTTTAAGTTCTGGGATACATGTGCTGAACATGCAGATTTGTTACATAGTTGTACATGTACCATGGTGGTTTGCTGCATCTATCAACTCATCATCTAGGTTTTAAGCTCCGTATGCATTAGGTATTTGTCCTAACGCTCTGGCTCCCCTTTCCCCCTACCCCCCAACAGGCCCCAGTGTGTGATGTTCCCCTTCCTGTGTGGAAGTCATTGGCAAAGCCTTCATAACTAAAACACCAAAAGCAATTGCAACAAAAGCCATAATTGACAAACGAGATCTAATTAAACTAAAGAGCTTCTGCTCAGCGAAAGAAACTATTATCAGAGTGAATAGTCAGCCTACAGAATGGGAGAAAATTTTTGCAATCAATCCATCTGACAAAGGCCTAATATCCAGAATCTACAAGGAACTTAAGCAAATTTACAAGAAGAAAAAAACCCCATCAAAAAGTGGGTGAAGGATATGAACAGACATTTCTCAAAATAAGACATTTATAAGACCAACAAACATATGAAAAAAAGCTCATTGTTGCTGGTCATTAGAGAAATGCAAATCAAAACCACAATGAGATACCATCTCATGCCAGTTATAATGGTGATCATTGGCTGGGTGCAGCGGCTCATGCCTGTAATCCCAACACTTTGGGAGGCCGAGGCAGATGGATCACAAGGTCAGGAGTTCAAGTCCAGCCTGATCAAGATGGTGAAACCCTGTCTCTACTAAAAATACAAAAGTTAGCAGGGCACAGAGGCAGGAGCTTGTAATCCCAGCTACTCGGGAGGCTGAGGCAGGAGAATTGCTTGAACCCAGGTGGCAGAGGTTGTAATGAGCTGAGATCACACCAGTGCACTCCAGCCTGGGCGATAGAGTGAGACTCCA
>NW_016870374.1:0-908 GCF_001698545.2 Rhinopithecus bieti | reverse complement strand
TATTATTTTTTATTTATTTATTTTATTTATTTATTTTGTTTTTTTTTTGAGGCGGAGTCTCACTCTGTCGCCCAGACTGGAGTGCAGTGGCGCAATCTCGGGTCACTGCAAGCTCCGCCTCCCGGGTTCACGCCATTCTCCTGCCTCAGCCTCCCGAGTAGCTGGGACTACAGGCGCCCGCTACCTCGCCCGGCTAGTTTTTTGTATTTTAGTAGAGACGGGGTTTCAGCATGTTAGCCAGGTTGGTCTCGATCTCCTGACCTCGTGATCTGCCCGTCTTGGCCTCCCAAAGTGCTGGGATTATAGGCTTGAGCCACCGCGCCCGGCTTTTTTTTTTTTTTTGGAACAGGTCTTGTTCTGTCATCTAGGCTGGAATGCAATGGTGTGATCTAGCTTACTTCAGCCTTGAACCCTGGGTTCAAGCAGTTCTTTGGCCTCAACCTCTGAGTAGCTAGGACTACAGGTACATGCTACTATGCCTGGCTGTCATTGGGATTTGAATAGGAATTGCACTGAATCTGTAGATCCCTTTCAGTAGTATCATCATTGTAACAGTAGTAAATCTTCCCAGCCATGAACATGGGATATCTTTCCACTGATTTAGGTCTTTAATTTTTATTTGTAGTATTTTATAGTTTTCAGTGTACAGATCTGAAGTTTCTTAAGTTTAGTACTATGTATTCTATTCTTTTTAATGGTATTATAAATGGAATAGTTTTTTAAATTTCCCTTTTGGATTGTTCATTGTTCATATATAGAAATGCAACTCATTTCTGGGTATTCATTTTCTATCCTGTACCTTTGCTGATTTCATTTTTTACATCTAATAGAGTTTTTAAAAAATGCATGTGGAGGCCGGGCGCGGTGGCTCAAGCCTGTAATCCCAGCACTTTGGGAGGCCAAGACGG
>NW_016870372.1:0-1749 GCF_001698545.2 Rhinopithecus bieti | reverse complement strand
ACAGAGCCAAACCATATTATTCCACCCCTGGCCCCTCCCAAATCTCATGTCTTCACATTTCAAAACTAATCATGCCTTCCCAACAGTCCCCAAAGTTTTAATTCATTTCAGAATTAACTCAAAAGTCCACAATCTGAAGTCTTAACCTGAGACAAGACAAGTCCCTTCTACCTATGAGCCTGTAAAATCAAAAGCAAGTTAGCTACTTCCTAGATACAATGGGGATACAGGCATTGGGTAAATACAGCCATTCCAAATGAGTGAAATTGGCCAAAACAAAGGGGCTGCAGGCCCCATGGAAGTCCAAAATTCAGCAGGGCAGTCAAATCTTAAAGCTCCAAAATGACCTCCTTTGACTCCATGTCTCACATCCAGGTCATGCTGATGTAAGAGGTGTGTTCCCGTCATCTTGGGCAGCTTCACTCCTGTGGTTTTGCAGGGTACAGCCTCCCTCCTGGCTGCTTTCACAAGCTGGCATTGAGTGAATGCAGCTTTTCTACACACATGGTGCAGGCTGTCAGTGGATCTACCATTCTGGGGTCTGGAGGACAGTGGCCCTCTTCTCTTAGCTCCACTAGGCAGCATCACAGTGAAGACTCTTTGTAGGGGCATCAACCCCACATTTCCCTTCCATACTGCCCTAGCAGAGGCTCTCCATAAGCACCCCACCCCTACAGCAAACTTCTGACTGGACATCCAGGTGTTTCCATACATTCTCTGAAATCTAGGTGGAGGTTCCCAAACCTCGATTCTTGACTTCTGTGCAGGCTAAACACCACATGTAAGCTGCCAAGCCTTGGGGTTTGCACCCTCTGAAAAAATCGTCCAAGTTGTACCTTGGCCCCTTTTAGTCATGACTGGAGTGGCTGGGATGGAGGGCACCAAGTCCCTAGACTGCAGACAGCAGAGGGACCCTGAGCCCAGCGCATGAAACCATTTTTTCTCCTACACCTCCAGGCCTATTATGGGAGGTGAGACCACAAAGCTTTCTGATATGCCCTGGAGATATTTTCCCCATTGTCTTGGTGATTAATATTCAGCATCTCGTTACTTATGTAAATTTCTGCAGCCGACTTGAATTTCTCCTCAGAAAATGGGATTTTCTTTTCTATTGCATTGTCAGGCCGAAAATTTTCCAAACTTTTATGCTCTGTTTCCCTTATAAAACTGAATGCTTTTAACAGCACCCAAGTCACGTCTTGATTGCTTTGCTGCTTAGAAATTTTTTCCAACAGATACCTTAAATCATCTCTCTCAAGTTTGAATTTCCACAAATCTCTAGAGCAGGGGCAAAATACCACCAGTTTCTCTGCTAAAACATAACAAGAGTCACCCTTGCTCCAGTTCCCAACAAGTTCCTCGTCTTCATCTGAGACCAGTTCAGTCTGGATTTCATTGTCCATGTCATTATCAGCATTTTGGTCAAAGCCATTCAACAAGTCTCTAGGGAGTTCCAAACTTTCCAACATTTTCCTGTCTTCTGTGTCCTCCAAACTGTTCCAGCTTCTGTCTGTTACCCAGTTCCAAAGTTGCTTCCTTTCAAATTTCTGGATATCTTTTTCAGCAGCACCCCACTTTTTTGGCACCAATTTACTATATTGGTCCGTTTTCATGTTGCTGATAAAGACATTCCCAAGACCGGGAAGAAAAATGGTTTAATGGACTCACAGTTGCATGTACCTGAGAAGGCCTCACAATCATGGCAGAAGGTGAAAGTCACTTCTTACATGGCGGCAGTAAGAGAGAATG
>NW_016870371.1:0-822 GCF_001698545.2 Rhinopithecus bieti | reverse complement strand
AGAGCGAGACTCCTTCTCAAAAAAAAAAAAAGATTGCCACAGCTAATTTTTTTATTTTTATTTTTGTTTATTTTTTGAGACGGAGTCTGTCACCTCCGATTCCCAGGTTCAAGCGATTCTCCGTCCTCAGCCTCCTGAGTAACTGGGACTACAGGTGCATACCACCATGCCTGGATACTTTTTG
This sequence comes from Rhinopithecus bieti, assembly GCF_001698545.2. Taxonomy (NCBI): domain Eukaryota; kingdom Metazoa; phylum Chordata; class Mammalia; order Primates; family Cercopithecidae; genus Rhinopithecus; species Rhinopithecus bieti. The sequence goes on along the minus strand of NW_016870371.1, from coordinate 638 downwards.
TATTTTTAGTAGAGATAGGGTTTCATTATGTTGGCCAGGCTGGTCTCGAAATCCTGACCTTGTGATCCACTCGCCTCAGCCTCCTAAAGTGCTGGGATTACAGGTGTGAGGCACTGTACCCGGAGTTTTCTGTTTTCTATATAGCAGCAATATTGGTGTATTTCTTTTGAATGGAATGGTCTGGATATAGGGGTTTTATAAACACTGAGTTTCTTTCTTTCTTTTTTTTTTTTTTTGAGACGGACTCACTCTGTTGCCCAGGCTGGAGTGCAGTGGTGCAATCACAGCTCACTGCAGCCTCGACCTCCCACATTCAGGTGATCCTCCCACCTCATCCTCCCAAGTAGCTGGGACTACAGGCATACACCAGGATGCCTGGCTAATTTTGGTGTTTTTTGTAGAGACAGGTTTCCATCATATTGCCAACCAGCTGCTTGATGGTCTCAAACTCCTAGACTAAAGCCATCTGCCCACCTCAGCCTTTGAAAAAATTTTCTATGAAAATTATGGCTAATTTTTTTTTCTTTCTTTCTCTCTTTTCTTTTTTCTCTTTCTTTCTTCTTTCTTTCTCTCTCCCTGTCTTTCTCCTTCCTTCCTTCCTTCCTTTCTCTCTCTTTCTCTTCTTTCTTTCTTTCTTT
>NW_016870370.1:0-715 GCF_001698545.2 Rhinopithecus bieti | reverse complement strand
CAGAATTGGAAATAACTACTTTAAAGTTCATAAGGAACCAAAAAAAGACCTGCATTGCAAATAATCCTAAGCAAAAGAACAAAGCTGGAGGCGTCACGCTATCTGACTTCAAGCTATACTACAAACCTACATTAACCAAAACAGCATGGTACTGGTACCAAAACAGAGATATAGACCAATGGAACAGAACAGAGGCCTCGGAAATACCACCACATGTCTACAACCATCTGATTTTGACAAACCTGAGAGAAACAAGAAATGGAGAAAGGATTCCCCATTTAATAAATGGTGCTGGGAAAATTGGCTAGCCATAGGTACAAAGCTGAAACTGGATCCCTTCCTCACACCTTATACAACAATTAATTCAAGATGGATTAAAGACTTAAATGGTAGACCTAAAATCCACCATAAAATCCTAGAAGAAAACCTAGGCAATACCATTCAGGCCATAGGCATAGGCAAGGACTTCATGACTAAAATACCAAAAGTAACGGCATCAAAAGCCCAAATAGACAAATGGGATCTAATTAAAGTAAAGAGCTCCTGCACAGAAAAGAAACTACCATCATAGTGAAGAAACAACCTACAGAATGGGAGAAAATTTTTAGTCTACCCATCTGACAAAGGGCTAATATCCAGAATCTACAAAGAACTTAAACAAATTTACAAGAAAAAAATCAACCAACCCCATCAAAAGTGGGTGAAGGATATGAAT
>NW_016870369.1:0-7108 GCF_001698545.2 Rhinopithecus bieti | reverse complement strand
GAGATCCACCTCCACCATTGCCTCCACCTCCAGCACCATTATCTCCACCTTTACCACTATTACCTCCGCCATCACCTCCACCTCTACCATCACCCTCACATCCACCATCACCTCCACCATCTCCATCACTACCTCCTCTACCTCCACCATCGCCTCCACTTCCATCACCATTTCCTCCACCATCACATCCACCATCACCTCCACCTCTGCTATCACCCTCACATCTGCCATCACCTCCATCACTATCTCCTCCACCTTCACCATCGCCTCCACCTCCAGCACCATTACCTCCACCTCCACCACCATTACCTCCACCATCATCACCTTCACCTCTGCCATCAGCCCCAATTCTACCATCACCTCCACCTATACCATCACTTTCACATCCACCATCACCTCCACCTCCTCCATCACCTCTACTTCCACCACCTACTCCATCACTTCCACCCCACCATAGCCTCCACCTCTATCACCATCATCTCCACCATCATCTCCGCCTCCACTTCCACCATCACCTCCACCTCCAGCACCACTGCCTCCACTTCCATCACCATTACCTCCACCATCATCACCTTCATCTCTACCTCCACCTTCACCATCACCATCACCTCCACCTTCACCACCACCACCACCTTTATGGAAGATCTCTACAGAAATTGAGCCAGCTCTAGGTCGGCTTCCAGGCTGAGGAAGTAGAGCTTGATTATGTTCAAGCTGAGAAGTGGTTGGAGAAAGGGGTGATGTCTGCCCTCCTCATGCAGTGGAGCTTCAATATCTGCACTTCCCTTTTCTGTAGCCCTCAAGTTCCAGGATTTTGTTTTATTTTTTGAGACAGGGTCTTACCACCTCCACCACCTCCTCTATCACCATCATTACCTCCTCCACCTGCATCATTGCCTCCACCTCCAGCACCATTACTTCCAACATCACCCCACATTCACCATCACCTCCACCTCTACCATCACCCTTACATCCACCATCACCTCCACCTCCATCACCATCACTACCCTCTCTACCTCCACCATCGCCTCCACCTCCAGCACCATTTCCTCCACCTCTATCATCACCCTCACATCCACCATCACCTCCACCACCTCCTCCACCATCACTACCTCCCCCACCTCCACCATTGCCTCCACCTCCAGCACCATTACCTCTACCTCTACCACTATTACCTCCACCATCACCTCCACCTCTACCATCACCTTCACATCCATCATTACCTCCACCATCACCAGGCTGGTCTTGAACTCCTGGACTCAAGTGACCATCCCCACTCAGCCTCCTGAGTAACTAGGATTCTAGGCATGAGCCACGAAGCCTGGCTAGTTCCAGGGTATTTTCTCAGTTTCCCTGCACCTCCTCCCTCTTGCTGCTACCCTTCCATATACACAAGAAGGAAAGTCTGCATCTCTGTGAAAGTAGGTCTGTACCCCTCTGCATGCACACCCACTGGCACCTCTGAACACACAGCATAGAAGGAAGGCTGCCCCTGCAAGTCCCACGACTTCCATGGCACACAGGGCCACCAGTGCCTGTCCCGTCAGCCACCTGTCCTGTGCTCGCAACCATGTCACTTCCTTTCTTCAGCCTCAGTGTTCTCGCCTGTGAAATGGGAACGGCAGACAACTGTTCATAGGTGAATAGGGTAACATCCACACTGAGTGTTGGCAGCATTGCTGCTGACAAATGTAACACCTGCCTGCCTCTCTCTGGGGCCACTGCCAGGTTAGAAGGGAACCAAGGGTGAGGAGCCTTTGACAACAAGGCCGTACAGAGCACCCCCAGGCTCTCGGGATAACAAGGCTGTACAGAGCGTCCCCAGGCTCCCCGGGATAACAAAGCCACACAGAGCATCCCCAGGCTCCCCAGGGTGCCAGGTGTGCTTGGGCATTGCTGGTTTGTGAACCTTTGCAATTGGGCCCTGGCCTGGCTCTGTTCCCCTGCTCCGGCCAGCCTCTTGCTCCCCTCTCCGTCCCACTTTCCCTCCACACTCCTTCACCTCCAGCTGTTGCACAGGATGGTGGGGTACACCACAGCAGTGAGGAGTCCAGGGACAGCAGCCTGGAGGGCTGGGCCGCTCCCGACACAGGCTGGCAGCAGTAGAAAATGCCGCCTCTGGAGCTTGTGCCAGAGCCTGTGGCTGAGGCGGAGAGGGTGGCCATTCAGAAAGGTCCCAGGCCAGGGAGGACTGTCCCCGCCAGGCAGGGATGATTGAGCACCGAGGTTGCTGCTGGCCCAGCTGTAGCCCTAGTATCAGAGGTGACAGTGGATCTGGGGGAGGGTCTGGGACTCATCTCCCTCTGTGGAACTCTCCTGGTTTGGTTTTCACTAATTTTAGCAGGAGTCTGAAGTCAAAACACACCCCCCGCCCCCCTGCTTTTTTTTTTCTGAGACGGAGTCTTGCTCTGTCGCCCAGGCTGGAGTGCAATAGTGTGATCTCGGCTCACTGCAAGCTCCGCCTCCCGGGTTCACGCCATTCTCCTGCCTCAGCCTCCCAAGTAGCTGGGACTACAGGCGCCCACCACCACGCCCGGCTCGTTTTTTGTATTTTTAGTACAGACGGGGTTTCACCGTGTTAGCCAGGATGGTCTCGATCTCCTGACCTCGTGATCCACCTGCCTCGGCCTCCCAAAGTGCTGGGATTACAGGCGTGAGCCACCGCGCCAGGCCCAAGACATATCTTTCTTCGCCTTCTGAAGCAGATGCTGGGGTACGTTTTTTGTTTCTTTATTGGCTGTAGTAGTTGGCGCTGGCTGTCATAATAAGGTACCACAGACAGGGTGACTTGAACAACAGACACTTACTGTCTCGCAGGTCTCAGGGTATCTGCAGGGTGCTTCCTCCTGAGCCCCGTCTCCTCAGCTTGCAAAGGCCAGTCTTCTCCCTGCAGCCTCACACGGTCTTCCCTCTGTGTGTGTCCTCATCTCCTCTTCTTCTTCTTCTTTTTTTTTTTTGAGATGGAGTTTTGCTCTTGTTGCCCAGGCTGGAGTGCAATGGCGCACTCTCAGCTCACCGCAACCTCCGCCTCCCGGGTTTGAGTGATTCTCCTGCCTCAGCCTCCCGAGTAGCTGGGATTACAGGCAAGCATCACCACGCCCGGCTAATTTTGTATTTTTAGTAGCGATGGGTTTTCTCCATGTTGGTCAGGCTGGTCTCGAACTTGCGGCCTCAGGTGACCCACCCTCCTCAGCCTCCCAGAGTGCTGGGATTACAGGCGTGAGCCACCATGCCCGGCCCTAATCTCCTCTTCTTATAAGGACACAAGTCCTGTTGGATTAAGGCCCACCCTAATGACCTCATTTTACCTTTATCACCTCTTTAAAGGCTCTATCTCCAAATACAGGCACATTCTGAGGGACTGGGGGTTAGGACCTCAATGTACACATTTGGTTGGGGATAAAATTCAGTCCATAACCCTTGATGTTTCAGAAGAATGTGGAGGCCCAGATCCCATCCTGCCTCTGCCAGTCCTGGGCCAGCCACTGCAGTTTTCTCATCAGTACAATGTGTTGATGTTTCCATTTTGTCCCACGACATCCCAGGTACACCCATGGACACTTGGGTACAGTCAGGCGGTACAGCCTCACCCTCAAGAAAACCCAGGTGACTCCATTGCCCAGGCCCTCCCAGCAGCACCCTTCCCTGGCCGCTCACCCCACCCCTGCATCCCCAGAGCAGACTGGGGTGTGGGACAGTCGAGGTCCCCTTTGTGTTTGTTCTCCTGGACACTCAGCTGCCCCCGCTGCTGCCCCACGCACAGCCCCTGAAGAAGTCCGCCTGCGCCACCAACAGGTCAGGAAGGGAGGTGGGGGCATCCCTGACCCCTCCCGCTTACCCAGGCCCAGCTCTTCAGAGGCTCACACCCTCCTCCTCCCCTCTGCAGGACTCTTGACCCAACCCCGTCTCCCCCATATTTGCTCAAGGCTGCAGCTTTGGGCACCCCATCTCCTTCATCTCCCATCCCACCCCAGCCCCCCACTCTTGGGTCTGTGGTCTTTCCCAGGTCATCTCCAGCAGCCGTGGCTCCACTGGAATCTGAGCTTCAGGCGTCCTCACTCATGACACAAGCTCCTATTTTCCTGTTTACCTAATCAAGCAGGTAATTTCTCTATACAGCAATTCCTTCGTTTCGTGGTTTTCCATTTCTTGACCTTGCCACCTTCGCGAGTCTCTCTCCTCCCCACTTCTGCCTGCCTCTCGACTCAATGCCTTGGCCATCAATAGATTGACCCCCAGCCCCTGCCTTGAGCCCTCCCCTCCTTTTCTATCAAACTACTTCCCAAGACCCAACCTGGATGAACCCACACCTTCCCTTCACTGCACAGGTCACAGAAAAGGAAGGGCAAGCATTTCCATACCATCCATAATAAATATCATTTTAACAAGTAAACTCGCCCCACAGGGAGCAATGGTGGAGCAGCCTGGGCAGACTGACCCTCCATGGATAACAAAGATAGATTCTGAACAAAAATAGGCATGTTAAAAAAACCTCCTGGAAGGCACTGGAGAGCAGGTGAAGACAGGCGGAAGCTGGAGAGGAGGGTGCCCTTGAAAACAAACTGGCGGGTGAGGTCTCTGTGTTTGTGGCAGCAGATCTGATAGGCTTTGCACAAAGGAAGTTACACAAATGGCTAATAAACACATGAAAAAGTGCTTAACATCATTAGTCACAGGGAAATGCAACTCAAAACCTACTGAGAGACTGGGCGCGGTGGCTCACGCCTGTAATCCCAACACTTTGGGAGGCCGAGGTGGATAGACCACCTGTGGTCATGAGTTTGAGACCAGCCTGACCAACACCATCTCTACTAAAAATACAAAAAGTAGCCAGGCATGGTGGCATGCACCTGTAATCCCAGCTACTCGGGAGGCTGAGGCAGAAGAATTGCTTGAACCTGGGAGGTGGAGGTTGCAGTGAGCTGGGATCATGCCACAGCACTCCAACCTGAATGACAGAGCAAGACACTGTCTCGAAAACAACAACAAAAACACAAAACAAAATAAAAAACCCACACCGTGGTGGCTCATGCCTGTAATCCCAACATTTTGGGAGGCCCAGGTGGGAGGATTGCTTGAACCCAGGAGTTCAAGACCAGCCTGGCCAACATAGTGAGACTCTGTCTCCACAAAAAACAAAAAATTAGCTGGGTGCAGTGGTGCATACCGGTAGTCCCAGCTACTCGGGAGGCTGAGGTGGGAAGACTGCTTGAGCCTGGGGGATCAAGGCTGCAGTGAGTCATGATTGTGCCACTGCACTGCAGCCTGGGTGACAGAGAGAGACTCTGTCACAAAAGACAAAAAAGTCCCACAACAAGATATCACTACACACCGGCTCTGAAGACTGACAACCCCAAGCACTGTTAACATGTTAACATGCACCTGCCACTTGACCTGAAGATTCTATCCCCAGGTGTCATCCAGAAAAGAAGTGAAAGGTGTGACCACAAAGGATGTGTCCTCTAATGCTCATAGGCGCTTCCTCCAACCCCCATGCCACCCATGGGAGAACGGACAGACCAACTGCAGAATATTCATACAATGGGATCTTAGGCATGATGAAAGAGAGGAGCTGGCGGGGCACCCCATGTTGATGAAGCTCCCTGAGCTGAGGGAGAGAAGCCTGCTGCAAGAGTGCCCACTAGTGAGTCCTCGCAGAGGCAAAACTCATCTATGGCGGAAAAAGAGGGGACCAGCAGCTGCCTCAGGGTAAGATCACGAGCAGGGACTGGGAGGGAGGGACACAAAGGAACTTCTAGGGTGATGGACACGCTTAGATTTTTATTGGGCACGGGGCTATACAGGTGCAGCCATTTTCAGAATTTATAGTTAAGATTCGTGCATTTTGGCCAGGCGTGGCCATGCCTATAATCCCAGCACATTGGGAGGCCAAGGTGGGCAGATCACCTGAGGTGAGGAGTTTGAGACCAGGCTGGCCAACATGGCGAAACCCCGTCTCTACCAAAAGTACAAAAATTAGCTGGACATGGTGGCATATGCCTGTAATCTCAGCTACTCGGGAGGCTGAGGCAGGAGAATTAAAAAAAAAAAAAAAAAAAAAAGAGTACGAAGAATAGGGAGTATGACTGCACCCTCTCCTCCCATGGTGTAAAAGGAAATTGGATGCACCTGAACACAGTATGCGTTTTCACGTTTATGAAATATTTCTGGACAGATCAAAAGAAGTTTGGTTGTCTGTGGGGAGGGAACTTGGTGGCTGGAAAATGACAGAGGGTAACTTTCAAACTTTTGAACCATGTTACCAATCACTATCAATTCAATGGAATAGATTAAAATAAAATTCAAAACGTATTCCTTTATCCCTTATCTCCTTCCACTTTTCTCTCCTTTCCAGTAAGAGTTCTCACATGACTGGCCACTTCAGTGTACTTTCTTTCTCTTTCTTTTTTTCCTAAGTATTGTTTTAATCTTTATCCTTTGTTATTAAAAAAAACCAGACATTGAGACTCCCTGTGGCCTGTGTTCCCTGCCTACCCTGTACCTCCGTCCCCACTCCCTTTCCCCTGCCTTCAAGGAACCACTATTAGTTTCTTGTGCGTTCTCCAATGTTTCTTTTCGCAACTATGGGCAAATATTTTCCCCCATTACCACCCCAAAAGCAGCATACCATGTATGTTGTTCTGTACCTTGCTTTTTTCACTTAAAAATAGACTGTAGGGGCCGGGCACGGTGGCTCAAGCCTGTAATCCCAGCACTTTGGGAGGCCGAGACGGGCGGATCACGAGGTCAGGAGATCGAGACCATCCTGGCTAACACGGTGAAACCCCGTCTCTACTACAAACTACAAAAAAACTAGCCGGGCGAGGTGGCGGCGCCTGTAGTCCCAGCTACCCGGGAGGCTGAGGCAGGAGAATGGCGTGAACCCGGGAGGCGGAGCTTGCAGTGAGCTGAGATCCGGCCACAGCACTCCAGCCTGGGTGACAGAGCGAGACTCCGCCTCAAAAAAAAAAAAAAAACTGTTGGCCGGGGCGGTGGACTCACACCTGTAATCCCAGCACTTTGGGAGGCCAAGGCAGGCAGATCACCTGAGGTCACGAGTTCGAGACCAGACTGGCCAACATGGCAAAATCCTGTCTCTATTAAAAAT
>NW_016870368.1:0-909 GCF_001698545.2 Rhinopithecus bieti | reverse complement strand
ACGGTGAAACCCCGTCTCTACCAAAATTACAAAAAATTATCCAGGCGAGGTGGCGCCGCCTGTGGTCCCAGCTCCTCGGGAGGCTGAGGCGGGAGAATGGCGGGGACCCGGGGGGGGGGAGTTTGCGGGAACACAAGATGGGCCCCCCACCCCCCCCCTGGTTCAAAGAAAGAACCCCGCCCAAAAAAAAAAAAAAAAAAAAAAAGTATTTGAAAAAGTATTATACTTCAGTGAATTTATTTCAAATAAATGATGATTAATTCTGAGGTCAACACAAGGCAAACAGGGCATTTCCATTACAAAGGGAGCATTCCTCCAGGAACATCATTCTCATCTTGATCACTCAAAACATTCTGTATTAGTCCATCCTCGCACCACTATAAAGAAATACCTGAGGCTGGGTGATTCATAAAGAAAAGAGGATTAATTGGCTCGGCTCCACAGGATGTACAGGAAGCATGATACTGGCATCTGCTTGGCTGATGGGAAAGCCTCAGGAAACTTACAGCCCCAGCAGAAGGCAAGGGCTGGAGGGCACTTCACAGGGCTGGACCAGGAGGAACAGGGGCAGCCGGGAGGTGCTAAACACTTTTAAATAAACAACCAGATCTCGCAAGAACTCACTCACTATCATAAGAACAGCACTGAAGGTGCTGGTGTAAAACCACTCATGAGAAAACACTGCCATGATTCAATCACCTTCCACACTGGGGACTGTAATTTGACATGAGATTTGGGTGGGGCACAGATCTAAACCATATCACATTCCTTTCAAAATCTTATTTCAGCATCATCCTCTTCATAAAATCTAACCTTTTAAATATAAGAGAAACATTGCTCCTTCATCCTTTGTGATCCACATTATCCCTGCGGACACTTCTGATACAGCGCAATTTTTTTTTTTTTTTT
>NW_016870367.1:0-719 GCF_001698545.2 Rhinopithecus bieti | reverse complement strand
TATCTCATAGTGCAATATCTAAGGTCAATAGTTACAAGGTCATTCCTGGGTCAAAAGAGTATGCATATCTTCCACTTTATTAGAGCGCCAAACTGTTTCCTTCTTTTCTTTTTTTTTCTTTCTTTTTTCTCTGTGTGTGTGTGTGTGTGTGTGTGTGTGTGTGTGTGTAGAGACAGGGTCTCACTCTCACCCAGGCCGTAATGCAGTGGCACAACCTCGAACTCCTGGGCTCGAGGCATTCTCCTACCTCAGCCTCCTTTGTAGATGGGAGTACAGGCCCACACCAGGCCCAGCTATTTTTTTTTTTTTTGGTAAAGACAGAGATCTCGCTATGTGGCCCAGGCTGGTCTCGAACTCCTGGGCTCAAGCAGTCCTCCCACATTGGCCTCCCAAAGTGCTGAGATTACAGACGTGAGCCACCACAGCCAGCCCCAAACTGTTTTCTAACCTGCTTGTACCAGCTTACAGTCACAGAATTGAGTAAAACTCCATCCCCACAGTAAAGGCTTGGTGCTTTGGACATTTTTAGTTTTGCCAATCTCATGGTACGATGATGCTTCATCGTGATTTTAATATGCATTTTGATTACTAATAAGGCCAAACACATTTTTTGTTTATTGCCCATTTACTCTTCTCTTTTTGTACAGTACTTAATGGTCTTTCCCTTATTTATTTATTTATTTATTTTATTTTTTATTTTTTATTTTTTATTTTTTTTG
>NW_016870366.1:0-431 GCF_001698545.2 Rhinopithecus bieti | reverse complement strand
TGCAAACAATAAAAGTAAAACTATGGTAGTACAACATATGAGGACAACGGGTGAGATAGAAAGCTTGGAATATTTAATTTCCAGCAATCAAGGGATCATAATAATGAAGGAATCATTTCTCTGTATGGGGTTTCCATATTTTACACACATGAGCTTACTAGCCCTAAATCCTACCAATTCCAAAGCAAGGCAGCACCTTAGTGCTGTCTCCTCCTATGTCCCTCACATCCAATGGATCACCAGAATTCCCACATTTTGCCTCCTCTCCAGTCCTCAGTTCCCTCCATCCTTTTCCTGCCCCAGGAATCTCCCTGGCCTCTGAGCTGGGTGATGGCATCTGTCCTCTAAGAAGCATCTGTCTTCAGTCTGGCTCCCCACTTTCAGCCACTGGGCTTCCTGCAGTCGGTGGGTGTCTAGAAGCTGATTAGATC
>NW_016870365.1:4753-7804 GCF_001698545.2 Rhinopithecus bieti | reverse complement strand
CTTTAGATCAAAATCATGTACATTTAAGTAAGTGGTATTGACAATTTAACAATGTTTATTAAAGTCAAAAGAACAGAAACTACACAATTTCTAACAAAGGAAAGTAAGAAAACTCTATATTCCATAGAAATTTTAGTGCGCCATAATCTCTTCTATGGCTAAAATAAAAACAAACTTACCCTTTAAGTAGAAAGGACAAAGCATCAATTATAAACAAAATAGAAGTTTCCAGCATGGAGGTCACAATCATTCAGTAATCATATTTAAATAGTAATCATATTTAAATCAAACATATTTAAATAGGTTTAACCCAAATTTATAAAAAGTATAATTTCTCATTTCATTAATCAGTGAATACAGTCTTCACTCATACATGTTCTCATACATGGTGGGAAACATCATATATGAATAGTGAACACTTAGCAAAGAACTCTCTCTGCAATTGCACTTGGAAGGCCTTCATGACTTACAATGAAAAGATTTTCTAAACAGATCTGCTCTTCAATAGAACTTCACAAACTACTGGAATTTGTTCATGGATCAATCTTGCAGTAAATAAGAAAAAACATCTAACTTACTTAACCTAGATTAGTAGCAGCATACTTGCTAAAATAAAACTTCATCACTTCTCCACATTTGAGAATGTTATATCAGAAAATTGCATACTCATGCGAATTTGTTAATTTTATCTGGGTAAAATATAGGTATTCCTGGGGAGATGACAAGTAATACAACTGGTCATTTTGTTTTTAAACTCAAGGATCCTGGCCTTCCAGAATTTGTTCTTCTTTACAGCCTTATAACTTTTGTGTCCCCACAATAACCCCATGTTATGCTCCCAACTTCCATTGAGCTGGATGTAATTCACATGTCTGAGCAAAACATTTAAGGTATTTATTGTCCACTTCATTTTTTTCCAGTTATTAAAGAGTTGTTTTAAAAGAATGAACACATTTAACCAGGAATTCTAGTACATGTAACTTGAGTTGATTCAGTTTTGTTCTCATTGTTATTTTGTCAGTTGGTTTAAAAACACAGGTTAAGAGTCATGGAAATCAATCAATAATCTTATGAAAAAATGTGTATGATAAGTAAATTATATTAATACCATGTGAATTGACCTCCTTTTAAAATACAGGTCGGGTGTGGTGGCTCACACTTGTAATCCCAGCAATTTGGGAGGCCGAGGCACAAGGATCGCTTGAGGTCAGTAGTGCGAGACCAGCCTGGCCAACATAGTGAGACCTCATCTGTGCTAAAAATAAAATAAAATACAAATACAGCATGATAAGGGTTGAGTAGAAATAGGATAATCATTAAAATGTGTTTCACCATTTCATTTAAAGTATGAAAAGTTAAATTTTGGGGGGAGTCTTAACAATGATATTTAGCAAATAGAAAATTGTAAAACTGAACAAACCTTAATTTCTCTGGTTTAATGTGGCATATTTTTTTCTAGTTAAGTAGGAACATTATCAATGGAACTGTCTTTAATTTAAGGAATTTAAATAGTCATTAAATTACTGGTTGAAAATTCTAAAACTAATTTAAATTTAAAAGCTGATAAATACAGATTAAAGTCAACTGCATTTCTGCTTGGATAACAGAAACATAAAACACAAAACAAAAATATGTCATACCCATTGTATGACACTAAATGAGGTGACTTTGACTATGTAAACATTAAATAAACATGTTTCCATGCCTTTATTTTTATGTATCACGTCTCACTGCAGACAGATTTAAAACTACTTTGAATTTTTAAAATCCCAAAACTTTTATTCTGTACTTCATTCTGTATAAAGTACTTTGTAATACTTTGGTCCTGAATTTTTTATCTAACTTTTGAGGAAGATGGTTAATATACAAGAAGCTAATTCTAGCTCTGTCAAAAATACATCCCTCACACTTTTACATATAATATATAGAACTATATATAAAATCTGTCAAGATAGAAACTCCCTGGAATTTCTTAATGTATTGAAAAGTATAGTAAGGCAAAAGAAAGCATTATATATAAACAGTGTTTAGGCAAAAAAGCATTCTGACATATATAGTAGTCTTAGTGTAAGTGGAGTATAACTTATCTATACAAACAAAGAATGTTTCAGAAGCAAGTGAAGCAAACAGAAGCAGCAGTTCTTTAAATTACATTCAATCATGGAAAAGAGCAAGTCTCTGTGATAGTTCATCCTAGAGAAAGCAAATTTTACAAGTCACCAAAGCAGTGAAAAATATGTAACACTGTTGAAGGCCGAAAGAATGAGGGTTGCGATCAACTCGGTATACCAATGGAGGCTATATGAATAAAGAGCAAACTGTTTACTCATGAAAGCAGGATATTGGAGAAAGCAAATTTTACAAGTCACCAAAGCAGTGAAAAATATGTAACACTGTTGAAGGCCGAAAGAATGAGGGTTGCGATCAACTCGGTATACCAATGGAGGCTATATGAATAAAGAGCAAACTGTTTACTCATGAAAGCAGGATACTGGCAAACTGCATCTGTCACCCAGAAGGAATGCTGAGGGCAGTCACCATCCAGGCACAAGTGTTTCTTGTGAATAGGTATATCTGAAGCCTGTTAGCAATAATGTGAACCTGTGATCAATCAAACAGCTGATCAATTGTTACCTCCTCCTCCCTGTTCTTTCTACCCAATAAACACAAAGGGCGGCTGGCACGGTGGCTCACACCTGTTGTCCCAGCACTTTGGGAGGCAAGATGGGCAGATCACGAGGTCAGGAAATCGAGACCATCCTGGCTAACATGGTGAAACTCCGTCTCTACTAAAAATACAAAAAATTAGCCAGGCGTGGTGGCGGGTCCCTGTAGTGCCACCTACTCGGGAGGCTGAGGCAGGAGAATGGCGTGAACCCAGGAGGTGGAATTTGCAGTGAGCTGAGATTGCGCCACTGCACTCCAGCCTGGGCGACAGAGCGAGACTCCGTCTCAATAAATAAATAAATAAGAAGGATTTTAGAAACTCAGGGCTGCCTTTGCTCACTAGAAGCAAGGAGCCCCCGACCCCTTCTTTAAAACAAATCCTTT
>NW_016870365.1:0-2176 GCF_001698545.2 Rhinopithecus bieti | reverse complement strand
ATTCAAATTCAGTAAATATAGAGAACACCATAAAGATACTCCTCGAGAAGAGAAACCCCAAGTCAGATTCACCAAGGTAGGAATGAAGGAAAAAATGTTTAAGGGCAGCCAGAGAGAAAGGTCAGGTTACCCACAAAGGGAAGCCCATCAGACTAACAGCAGATCTTTCTGCAGAAACCCTAAAAGCCAGAAGAGAGTGGCGGCCAATATTCAACAATATTAGATAAAAGAATTTTCAACCCAGAATTTCATATCCAGCAAAATTAAGCTTCATAAGCAAAGGAGAAATAAACTCCTTTACAGACAAGCAAATGCTGAGAGATTTTGTCACCACCAGGCCTGCCTTACAAGAGCTCCTGAAGGAAGCACTAAACATGAAAAAAACAAAAAACCAGTACTAGCCACCACAAAAATACACTGAATTGTAAAGACCATTGACACTATGAAGAAACAGCATCAACTAACAGGCAAAATAACCAGCAAGCATCATAACGAAAGGATCAAATTCACAATTAACAATATTAACTTTAAATGCAAATGGCTTGAATGCCCCAATTAAAAGATACAGACTAGAAAATTGGATAAAGAGTCAAGACCCACTGGTGTGCTGTATTCAGGAGACCATCTCACATACAAAGACATACATAGGCTCAAAATAAAGGGATGGAGGAATATGTACCAAGCAAACAGAAAGAAAACAAAAAAAAAGCAGGCATTGCAATCCTAGTCTCTGATAAAATAGACTTTAAACTAACAAAGATTAAAAAAAAAAAAAAGATGGGCATTACATAATGGTAAAGGGATCAATGCAACAAGAAGAGCTAACTATCCTTAATATATCTGCACCCAATATAGGAGCACCCAGATTCATAAAGCAAGTTGAGACCTACAGAGAGACTTAGACTCCCATACAATAATAGTGGGAGACTTCAACACCCCACTGTCAATATTAGACAGATCAATGAGATGGAAAATTAAAAAGGATATTCAGGACTTGAACTCAGCTCTGGACCAAGCAGACCTAATAGACGTCTACAGAACTCTCCACCACAAATCAACAGAATATACATTCTTTTCAGAACTACATCACACGTACTCTAAACTTGAGCACAAAATACGAAGTAAAACACTCCTCAGCAAATGCAAAAGAACAGAAATCATAACAAACAGTTTCTCATACCAAAGTGCAATCAAATCAGAACTCAGGATTAAGAAACTCATTCAAAACCACACAACTACATGGAAGCTGAACAACCTGCTCCTGAATGACTACTGGGTGAATAATGAAATTAAATCAGAAATAAATAAGCTATTTGAAACCAATGAGAACAAAGACACAATGTACCAGAATATCAGGGACACAGCTAAAGCAGTGTTCAGAGGGAAACTTATAGCACTAAATGCCACGGAAGAAAGCAGGAACAATCTAAAAATCAACACCCTAATATCACAATTAAAAGAACTAGAGAAGTAAGAGCAAATAAATGCAAAAGCTAGCAGAAGACAAGAAATAACTAAGATCAGAGGAGAACTGGAGATAGAGACATGAAAACCCTTCAAAAAATCAATGAATCCAGGAGCTGGTGTGCTGAAGAGATCAACAAAATAGATAGACTGCTAGCCAGAATAATAAAGAAGGAAAGAGAGAAGAAACAAATGACACAACAAAAAGTGATAAAGGGGATATCACCACTGATCCCACAGAAATATAAACTACCATCAGAGAATACAATAAACACCTCTACACAAATAAACTAGAAAATCTAGAAGAAATGGATAAATTCCTGGACATACACACCTTCTCAAGACTAAAGTAGGAAGAAGTTGAATCCCTGAATAGACCAATAACAAGTTCTGAAATTCAGGTAGTAAATAACAGCCTACCAACCAAAAAAAGCCCAGAACCAGACAGATTAACAGCCGAATTCTACCAGAGGTACAAAGAGAAGCTGATACCATTCCTTCTGAAATTATTCCAAACAACAGAAAAAGAGAGACTCCTCCCTAACTCATTTTACAAGGCCAGCATCATCCTGATTCCAAAACCTGGCAAAGACACAACAAAAAAAGAAAATTTCAGGCCAATATCCCTGATGAATGTCGATTCAAAAATCCTCAATAAAGTATTGACAAGCCAAATCCAGCAGCATATCAAAAAGCTTATCCACCATGATCA
>NW_016870364.1:0-712 GCF_001698545.2 Rhinopithecus bieti | reverse complement strand
CATTAGCTAGACACAGAGCACTGATTGATGCATTTTACAGACTGCTGATTGGTGCATTTACAATCCTTTATCTAGACACAGAGCGCTGATTGGTGCATTTTTACAGAGCACTGATTGGTGCATTTATGATCCTTTAGCTAGACACAGAACACTGATTGGTGCATTTTTACGGAGTACTGATTGGTGCGTTTACAATCCTTTAGCTAGACATGGAAAGCTGATTGGTTAGCTAGACACAGAGTGCTGATTGGTGCATTTTACAGAGTGTTGATTGGAGAATTTACAATCTTTAGCTAGACACAGAGCACTGATTGGTGCATTTTACAGAGCACTGATTGGCGCATTTACAGTCTTTAGCTAGACACAGAGTGCTGATTGATGCGTTTTACAGAGTGCTGATTGGTGTGTTTACAATCCTTTAGCTAGACACAGAGTGTGATTGGTGTGTTTACAATCCATTAGCTAGACACAGAGCACTGATTAGTGCATTTTATAGAGTGCTGATAGGTGCATTTACAATCCTTTAGCTAGACACAGAGACTGATTGGTGCATTTTACAGAGTGCTGATTGGTGCATTTACAATCCTTTAGCTAGACACAGAATGCTGATTGGTGCATTTACAATCCTTTAGCTAGACACAGAGAGCAGATTAGTGCATTTTACAGAGTACTGATTGGTGCATTTACAATCCTTTAGTAAGACACAGGGCAC
>NW_016870363.1:0-430 GCF_001698545.2 Rhinopithecus bieti | reverse complement strand
AGAAATTGTTTGAAGATGGCCAGGAGCAGTGGCTCTCACCCGTAATCCCCGCACTTTGGGACGCCGAGGCGGGTGGATCACTTGAGGTCAGGAGTTCGAAACCAGCCTGGCCAACACAGTGAAACCCTGTCTCTACCAAAAAATACAGAAATCAGCGGCACGTGGTGGCACATGCCTGTAGTCCCAGCTACTCAGGAGGCTGAGGCGGGAGAATCGCTTGAACCTGGGAGGCGGAGGTTGCAGTGAGCCGAGATCGCGCCATTGCACTCCAGCCTGGGCGACAGAGCAAGACTCCGTCTCAAAAAAAAAAAAAAAAAACAAAAACAAGAAATTGTTTGAACATTATACTACCAAGGCGCAAGGCTTTCAATTGCCATCAACTCATCAGATGAAGCACAGCTCACAATGAGGTCTGAAAACGGCTTTTCAC
>NW_016870362.1:0-907 GCF_001698545.2 Rhinopithecus bieti | reverse complement strand
TGTTTCTGTGGCTTGCCTTTTTTATTCTTATGTACCATTTTATTCCCTTTCTTAGAATTAGTGTGGTCCAAGTTATCAGCTCTCCCTTTTGTTTGTGCTTTTGTATGCTATTACATAAAGACATCCTTTTAAATTTTCCTTTAGAAGTCTTACTCATTTATTTTATATTTAACTGGAATTTGTATCTTTACGTGAGGTAGGGAGTAAAGATTCTTTTCAAAATATAGATATCTAATTTATTGAATTTATCAATTTCTACAAAAACTTCTACTTTTCTCCCTGCATTGTAATTCTGTAATAAGTGAACATATGTGTGTAGCTTTATCTTTAAGATACCAATATAAGACTTTCTTCTTTTGATATTTATGCATTCCACAGTTTATGTCTTATTTTTTAATGCCAATTAAAAATATCTTCTCACTGCCTTGTGTTTTATTCATAGCTTTGTTCTCTTTATTTCATTTCATTTTTTTCTGAGACAGAGTCTCACTCTGTCACCCAGGCTGTAGTGCAGTGACGCAATCTCGGCTCACTGCAACCTCGCCTTCTGGGTTCTACTGATTCTCCAGCCTCAGCCTCCCAAGTAGCTGGGATTACAGGCATGCACCACCATTCCTGGCTAATTTTGTATTTTTAGTAGAGACGGGGTTTCGCCATGTTGGCCAGGCTGGTCTTGAACTTTTGACCTCAAGTGACCCACCCACCTTGGCCTCCCAAAGTGCTGGGATTACAGGCATGAGCCACTGCACCTGGCCTTTACTTTTGTTCTTTTAAAAAAAGTGTATTTCTTCTTCCCAACACTCAGAAATTTTCTAGTTCTTTTGCAATTGATTCCTAGTTTTAATTCTAATACAATCAGAGAGAGTTTTCACGATTTTTGTAGTTTGAAATGTTTTTTTTTTTTTTT
>NW_016870361.1:0-720 GCF_001698545.2 Rhinopithecus bieti | reverse complement strand
TCCCTCCCTCCCTCCCTCCCTCTTTCCCCCCACACTCCTTATTTCCTTGTCCTACAAATATTGTTTATGTTCTCCCCAAAATTCAAATATTGAGGCCCTAACCCCTCTACCATGTGATGATGATGGAGATGGGATCTTTGGGAGGTAATGATGGTTAGATTAGATCATGTGGGTTGGGCCTGCGTGGTGGGATTAGTGGTCTTATAAGAGGAAGAGAGAGATCTTTTGCTTGCCTCACATGCATTCACTGAGGAAAGGCCATGTGAGGACATAGTGAGAAGTTGGTGACTGCAACTCAGGAGTGAGCCCTCACCAGGACCTGAATTCACTGGCACCTTGATCTTGGACTTTTCAGCCTTGAGAACTGTGAGAAAACACATTTCTGTTGTTTAAGCCACCTGGTCTATTGTACTTTATTAGAGCAACTCAAGAAGACTAACGCAGTTGATCATAAGTGCTGGACAACAAATTATATTCTTAGATCAGATGATTGCTGATCATTTGCCTGCTTTGTTGTAAAAAGGGCATTAAAAAATGAAATTAGGGATGGACGAGTGGGTACAAAAGGGAGAAGGAATTAACACAATTTTGAGGTAACAGCACATAGGTAGGGCTGGTTGGCTGTTTTCTAAACAGCTGTGCTGGAAGTAATACTTTAGCAAGATGGGGGCTTTGGCGCCTGCCTGGGAAGGCTCAATTTCCTTCCCTCCCTCCCTCCCT
>NW_016870360.1:0-427 GCF_001698545.2 Rhinopithecus bieti | reverse complement strand
TGAATTCATCATACAGTGTTATACCTTTATTTTCTTTGAGCTGTTTGGTAGCACTGTTTTATGGAATCTGCAAAGGGATATTCCTGACCTCCTGGGGCCTATGGTGAAAAGTAAATAACTTCAGATAAAACTGGAGAGAAGCTTTTGAGAAATGGTTTTGTGATGTGTGTATTCATCTCATAGAGTTTAAACTTATTGTTGGTTGACTAGTCCATCTTCTCTGTGTGGTACAGAGAAGAGAGAAGAGTTATTTAGGAGCACATCAAAGCCTATGGTGACCAAGGAAATATAATCAGACAAAAAACAAAAACGAACTTTCTGAGAAACTGCTTTGTGATGTGTGAATTCATCTCACAGAGACACACTTTTATTTTCATGGAGCGGCTTGCTAATACTATCTTCGTGGAATCTGCAGAGGGATATTCAA
>NW_016870359.1:0-719 GCF_001698545.2 Rhinopithecus bieti | reverse complement strand
ACGTCTTATTATTTTTAATTATTGCACATATCTGTGCTATTTAACTTTTCTCTTTTTTATTATTATATTTATTTATGTATTTCTTTTGAGACAAAGTCTCGCTCTGTTGCCCAGGCTGGAGTGCAGTGGCGCAATCTTGGCTCACTGCAACCTCTGCCTCCTGGGTTCAAGTGATTCTCCTGCCTTAGCCTCCCAAGTAGCTGGGATGACAGGCATGCGCTACTAAGCCTGGCTAATTTTGTATTTTTAGTAGAGACAGAGTTTCTTCATGTTGGTCAGGCTGTTCTCAAACTCCCGACCTCAGGTGATCCGCCCGCCTCACATGAGCCACCGCACCCCACCTAGCGAAGCATTCCATTCAAAATATTCCTATTCTTTTTCAAAAATAGTAATTGCCCATCCCTGGGGTAATATCACACTTCCCTTCCCCACAGAAATCAGGGTTGGAGACATACTTTGTTTTAGCCAATAGTATATGGGCAGAAGTTATGTTTGTCCCTTCTTTTTTTTTTTTTTTTTTTTGTTTGAGGTGGAGTCTCGCTCTGCTGCCCGGGCTGGAGTGCAGTGGCCGGATCTCAGCTCACTGCAAGCTCCACCTCCCAGGTTCACGCCATTCTCCTGCCTCAGCCTCCCGAGTAGCTGGGACTACAGGCGCCCGCCACCTCGCCAGACTAGTTTTTTGTATTTTTAGTAGAGACGGGGTTTCACCGTGTTAGCCA
>NW_016870358.1:6122-7626 GCF_001698545.2 Rhinopithecus bieti | reverse complement strand
AAGGTTTTGCTTTTAGTTTGTTGTTTTTCCAGTCTATGTATTGAGACGAAGCGCTCTTCAGCTTTGGGGTAATCATTTTATGGTTTGGTAAACAGAGTGATTGAAACTTGCCTAAAGATTAATTTTTAGAGGACTCTGAGGAAACCAGATTGGCAGTGAATAGGTGGTGATGAAGTGACAAACACTTCAGCAAAGGGTGGAACAAATTAGTAACGGACTTATTAGCCATCCTGGCAAAAACAACCACTTAGATAAGAGTCTAAACTCTCCTTTCAAATCTAGAATGTCTCGGTGGGAAGGTGGGAGATAAGGAGCTTATAAATAGCAAAATCAAGTGAGATTTTGAGTTTACTTGTCCCTGTTCTACCCATACCCAGGAAAATTAACTGGAGTTTTAATAAATACCTGTCTCGTACTCTTTTCTCTTTTTGGCCACATCCCAAGCTAAGGATATTAGCGGTGAGGGTGAGAGATGAGACCGAAGTGACTGTCTGATGCACCAGCTAGAACTGGACATGACAGTGCCCTGGGGAGTTTTGTTAAAATCTACAAGTGTCGGCTTTCCTCTGATGATTTTGATGTTATAGAGCCAATAAGGTCTGAATATTTATAGTTAAAAATGTTTTCTTGAAGCCACACACAATGACATGTTTCTGTGGTCCCAGCTACTCAGGAGGCTGAGGTGGGAGGATTGATTCAGTCTAGGAGTTTGAGTCCAGTCTGAGAAACATAGGAAGACTCTTGTCTCTTACAACAGCAAGAGCGAAGAAAAATACCTCAGCATTCGAATACACTCCTGATTAAGAACCACAGAATAGGTAAGTGCAGTATATAAATTCTCGTATCTCAAAAACATAAGAAATCTCTAAAAGAGTTGGCATTTGATAGGTGCTACTTTCCATAAAGTTCTCCTTTCCAATAACATTCGCCTGACTTATCTGTCTTTCCCTACGTTTGTGACTGGGAAGTGAAAGGAAATATCATTGGCAACAGCTCTCAGCTTACAGAATAACACCTTTTCCTTCCCGCCATGAATCATTCACTGCCATTCAGAGAGTCTTCAGCAATTTGCTTGTGGGTAATCTTTCAATAAGTAGAGGGTGACCCTTTCACAATTTCATGTTCCTTTGTCACCATTCAAGTAATTATGTGTCAACAAATGTTCATTACAAGTGAGATTTTCTCAATTAAATTAGTAGCAAGTCTTGAACCTTTTTTTTTCAGTTGAAGTTGTATTATGGACTATCTCAGTATGTCTCTTAAGTTTATAGAGCTTTAGCATAATCGGGATGTCAGTTTTAAACACTGAAGTCCATAAAGTCAGTGAGGATACTACAGGAATTCTTTTAATAATTTAGTTTCAGCAGTCCTATAAACTAGTTATCTATTTGGTTAACAATCTGGGAAAATGATACACAAGCAGATTGCAAATGAATAAATGTTGGGAAAATTCTTGAGGGTGGGTATTATGAGTCTTAACAGCAATTTTTATTATATATATATA
>NW_016870358.1:0-4143 GCF_001698545.2 Rhinopithecus bieti | reverse complement strand
TAGCGATAATAATTTACATCATTATTTTAAAAACTTAAAGCATTCGCTACTATGTCTTAGGTTTTAGGGTTATAGAGAAAAAAGATACAGCCCTTGCCCTCAAGAAGCTCTTGGTTTCAGTGGGAAACAATGAAATAATTACAATGTACTGTGCTAAATGCTGAGATAGAAGGAAGGATTTTTGGGACTGGTAAATAAAGTGAGTTTTGGAGATGACCAAAGTTAACGTGCGGAGGCAGAGGAGGGGTGTTTGCAAGGCAGTGTGTGGGAAAGCACAGAGGAGTGAAAACGGAAGGGACTGCTTTGCATTTACTTTCTATGTTGCATGTTTAAGTTCATAGCATCTCATAGAAGATTTTTAGTTCAGTTGAGACATATGTAATTTTGTTAATTATAAACTGTTTTTGCTTTTTACAGGAGGGAAACACTCCACTTTTGCTTGTTGTTATTTGTAGGAGACAGCAAATGGTGGAATTTTTGTTGAAGAACCAGGCAAATGTACATGCTGTTGACAATTTCAGAAGGTACAATAGTTTTTTTAAAAATAAAATCATGAGTGTTCTAGAGTGCTAACAGTCACTCAAGTCACAAATATTAATAAAAAGATTAACTTATAATTATTGGCATATAGTAAAAAATAACACGAATAATCAGTTAGGTAGAAAAGCAATTATTTGGACTGAGCAACATAAAAACAGTGTATAGTAGGATTCATCTTCTTTTATAGACTGTTATTTGTAATCTGATGTTTTTGGTCCTATAATCTTACATTAGCTAAATGGGATTTGTATTTTATTACTTTTATAAAGTGTAGACTTTAACTTTCAGTTTACAACTACTACTATTACCATTATTATTATTGTTGTTGTTGTTGTTTTCAGTCTGCAGGTAGCTCTTACTTATCTGACCCCTAGCTGACATTGAATTATAATATATCAGAGTAGGAAAGCAATGGGGAAATCTTCATCTAAATCTTTGCCTACTTTTGATAAGTGACCTTAGCATAATTTACTGGCCGTCAAAGGACTGTAAATTTGCAACTTGTATTATGTCATAACCCAGTGGGACAAGAGGCTTCCTTGTTGTCCCTGCCTGTTAGCCTTGGTGGTAATTTACCAAGATGAACACTTGAGCACCCAAGATGCTTATACACATAAACTAGTACATGTAAATGGTTATTATGTCTATCCTGACAGGCAAGATATGAAATTGGTAAAGCATATCACATTTGCTAATTGCATATCTTTATTAAAGTTCTTGAGTGCTGTTATTTCTTTATTATTTTAGAACAGCCCTCATGCATGCTGTTCAGCATAACTCGTCAAGTATCGTCAGCCTCCTCCTTCAACAAAATATAAATATCTTTTATCAAGACATGTTTGGCCAAACTGCCAAAGATTATGCTGTTTGTTGTGATTTGAGAAGGTATATGCTTATATTAAGAGACCGGTTAATACTAAATTAAGGTTCAAAAGAATTACAAATATTGCATCTTATACATTAGGTGACAGTTCATAGTTTGGTTGAGGTAGTTTGTAATGGCAACAAGTTAGTCCACCTTTTAGCCAGAAATCAAACAGAAAGCTAGAGTAGTTAGAAGTAGCAATGAGGGCAAGATCCTTAGGGATCTCAGTGTTGTTCATTTTATTCCAAGTATAACCCTCACATGTGAGACAGAAAAAATGTCACATCTTTTACTTTTTCTTTCTTTCTTTCTTTTTTCTTTTTTTTTTTTTCTCTTGAGACAAGGTCTCACTATGTTGCCCATGTTCCTGAGCTCCAGTGATTCTCCTGCCTCGGCCTCACAAACTGCTAACCACCATGCCTGGCCTGACTTTTCTAATTAGTTATTGCAGATCACAAGGTCAGGAGATCGAGACCATCCTGGCTAACACGGTGAAACCCCATCTCTACTAAAAATACAAAAAATTAGCCAGGCGTGGTGGCGGGTGCCTGTAGTCCTAGCTACTTGGGAGGCTGAGGCAGAATGGCATGAACCTGGGAGGCGGAGCTTGCAGTGAACCGAGATCATGCCACTGCACTCCAGCCTGGACAGCAGAGCAAGACTCTGTCTCAAAAAAAAAAAAAAAAGAAATGTCCAGTTTAGCAGAAAATCCTGTATTGTCCCCTGGGGCTATCTCCTATGCCTTCCTCTGAATTTTTCAAAAAGTTAAGGGGTTCCCTAAGTCCAAGGAAGATAATCTTGCTTTACAAGTCAGAAGAAGGGGGACAAGGCCATTCTAGTCGTTCTGTTGTTTCCATTGATTCACTTGCTGTATTGCTGCCATTGTAACTGGTCCTGCAATCTGGTGATGATTGACTTTTGCCACCAGGATGCCCTTACTGATTCAGAGTCCTCACTCTTCATGCTGACTCATACACAGAGTCCACAGCTAGGGTGTTTTTTAGTTCATGTACATAGGCTCAGCCATTGTTCCCAGCACCCTGCTCTGGCAGCAAGGCCTCCTGGCTTTACCCACACGCATAGTGAGTAAATTGACCTTCCCCAACACTAAAAACCTTATTTATAGCCCACCTCTTAGCTAGGCTTAGCCTATACCTTCATGGTAAGTTATCCTTTGAGACCAGTGTCCATCTTTTCTCTAGCAAATGTTAGTTGGATTGTACTCAACAGTCAGGGAAATTCAAATAATGTTGCAGGAAGAGAGCAGAGGTCCCTTTGCCTTTTGTTATCACATCTGTACCTTGAGGCTTTTTTCTGTCCTGTGTCGCAGCTATTGTTAGATAGCAGAAGGCTCCACATTATCCTTCAATAGAGTAATGGGCACCAACTTGCAGTTGGCCCCGCAAGTAATGTGTTTCCATAATAATGAAAATCTGTCAGGCTATTCGCATCTCTACCTCAAGTTTTAAAATATTTTAAAATTCTACCTCACAGGAAGTCATTCAACAGAATTCTCTGTATCTAAAGTAGATAATTTGGATTTAACAGAGCTAAGCTCATCCATGACTCATGAGTATCCATGTATAAAACAGGGCTTTATACTTGCCTCAGGAGCACATATTCTAAAATTGGATCGATACAGAACAGATAAGCGTGCCTGCTGCCTAAGGATGGCACACAAATTCAGAAAGCATTCCACATGTGCACAGTCCCCAGAAGGTCATTTGACCATTTGTTAACTAGCTCAAGGAAATAATGTGAGTCAAACCAAAACAGGAGACACCCGATATGGAAATTGTTATTATGATCATTATAAAAGTATTCATGTAAGGTGATCTGTGAAATGAGAACAGAGCTGAGTGGCGTATGGGATGTTACATGCAAATATATTGTTAGTACATGACTTGGAAATGAGGAAAGATCAACTTGCCTCTCTTTCATGGAACTGAATGGCATTATTGAGACTCACTGCAAACTGAAACTCCTGGGCTTAAGGGATCCTCTTGCCTCAACCTCTTGAATAGCTGGGACTATAAGCACACACCACCATGCCTGGCAAATTTTCTATAGAGTCAGGGTTTCACTATGGTCTCCAGGCTGGTCTTAAACTCCTGGCTTTAAGCAGTTTTCCTACCTGGACCTTCCAAAGTGCTGGGATTACAGGTGTGAGCTACTGCACCCAGCCTATATTCTGAGTCTTAAAACACAAAATAAATTTGTCAGAATAGTGGAGGAAAATATTTCAGATGTAGAAAACAGAGTATACACTATAAAGGTATAATGGTAACAAAATTTTGCAAATTATTACTAAATAACAACTCGCTTAGCATGTTGTTAAAAGATACTATTATGAAGCAGAAAACAGTAAAGTGTTATTTTATATGTTTGTACTGTATTTTAAATTTTGTTTTGTTTCCAGCAGTTTCGTTTTTTTATGTTGGGTGGAATAATTTGTGGGTGACCCTGAGACTTTGGCATGTCTTGAACCTTTTGATATCTAGTGTCTCCCCAAGTGGTTTGTTGGAGTTTTAGATAATTAGAAGTGTTTCTTAAAATGTAAATATTCCAGTAAACATTAAGCTTCATTTAAACTCTCAATTTATAAAAGTATGTTGTTTTGTTTCCATTTTATAAAGATTATAGTCTTTAACTGTTCTAAATTGTTCATTTTAACTAAACATACGGATTTGTCAGCAGAACACGACTTAAAAGTGGCTTCAGAGGAAAGGCAAGAAACG
>NW_016870357.1:0-8788 GCF_001698545.2 Rhinopithecus bieti | reverse complement strand
ACATTTTTGGGTGCAATTTCTGGTTCTTTTCATGTGTTTTTATGGGTTCATGTTACCAGTTTGTGTCATTTTCTTACTTCTTTTTTTTTTTTTTTTGAGACAGGGTCTCACTCTGTCATCCAGGCTGGAGTGCAGTGGTGTGATCTTGACTCACCACAACCTCTCCCTCCCAGGTTCAAGCAATTTTCCTGCATCAGCCTCCCGAGTAGCTGGAATTATAGATGGGCACCACCATGCCTGGCTAATGTTTTCTTTTTGTATTTTTGGTAGAGATGGGGTTTCACCATGTTGGCCAGGCTGGTCTTGAACTCCTGACCTCAAGTGATCCTCCCACCTTGGTCTCGCAAAGTACTGGGATTACAGGCATGAGCCACCACTCCTGGCCCATAATAGCTTTGTTTTAATCCACTTTTGTGATTGTATTGGAAAATAAATTTTTTTAGCTATGGGCCCCGAAATACACACACACAAACACACGCACACGTGCGCGCGAACACACACACACACACACACACACACACACAGAGTTTAATATAATTGCCTTTTACATCAGTTAAGAGAAGAAAGAAGAAGATACGTACATTTATACTGTGTTTTTCCTTTTTATTTTTTGAGACATGGTCTTGCTCTGCTGCCCAGCCTGGAGTGCAATGGTGCGATCTCGGCTTACTGCAGCCTTGATCTCCCAGGATCAAGACAATCCTCCTACCCCAGCTTCCCAAGTAGCTGTGACTACAGGCGTGCACCACCACACCCAGCTAATTTTTTAATTAATTAATTATTTATTTTATTGTATTTTTTTTTTGTAGAGATAGGGTCTCAGTCTGTTGCCCAGGTTAGCCTTTAACTCCTGGGCTCAAGCAATCCTTTTGCCTCGGCCTCCCAAACTGTTGGGATTACAGGTGTGAGCACTGTTCCTGGCCTATGCTGTCTTTTATAATTATAACATTTCCTTTACAAGAGATCTCAGTTTAAAAAAATTAATTACTTTTTTAGCAAGCATTTCTGTGAGAGATCTCAGTTTTTTATGTGAATTTGAATTACTCTCTGTGGTCAACTGCTTTGAGATTCAAGAAGTCCTTCAGTATTTCTTAAGTCCACTAACAAAGGACTTTCTCACTAGAAACTGGGCCTCAACTTATACAATTAAAATCAGCATCTTTGAGGGTGGAGCCTAGGCAACGGTAGTTTAAAAAATTGTACCATGTTATTATTTTTATTTTTTTGAGGCAGAGTCTTGCTCTTTTGCCCAAGCTAGAGTGCAGTGGCATGATCTCTGCTCATTGCAGCCTCTGCCTCCTGGGTTCAAGTGATTGTCCTGCCTCAGCCTCTCCGGTAGATTGGACTACAGACGCATGCCACCCATGCCCAGCTAATTTTTGTATTTTTAGTAGAGATGGGGTTTCACCATGTTGGCCAGGCTGGTCTCGAATTCCTGACCTCAAGTGATCCACCTGCCTTGGCCTCCCAAAGTGCTGGCTTTACAGGCCTGCATGAGCCACCACGCCCAGCCAATTCTGATAATAAACCAAGGACTATAACCACAGGGTTAGATGATTTCCAAGATCTCATGTAGCTCTCACATCGTGTGACACTGTGGATAGATTTCGTAGTTCATGTTAGACCACACCTTCGTAGCATATCAGTCTGACATAGGCTTGTGGTTCTCAAAGCTTGCTCCCTAGAAAAACAGCATCAGCATCTCCTGGTAAAATGTTAGCAATGCAAATTGTCAGGTACCACTCTACATGGAATGAATCGGCAGTGGACATTCCTGCAAAGGACACAGCAGTATGTGTATTAACAAACTCTATCTCTCCACGCAATTCTATCATAGAATCTGGCATAGAGAAAGAGAACTGTGGGCTTTGGGGTCTGAGGACTTCTCATTAGTCTTGGAGAGGTATAAATGACCAGTTATTTTGGGCAACTTATGTATCTTCGCTGAGCACCCCTCCCCCTGCTTTTTTTTTTTTTTTTTTTTTAAAGGAGAAGAAGAATATTTGCATTTTCTTAACTCACATGGTTGTTGTGAGGCTAGAGCGTTTCTGTCAAAGCCCCTTTGTAAACTGCTAAGCATGTGTGCACACAGAAGGAGTCATTGTGAGCAAGGGAAGTACAATTCATTAAGCGTCTCTTCTGGGACAGGAACTATGTATTTATTTATTTATTTATTGAGACAGTGTCTTATTCTGTCGCCCAAGCTGGAGTGCAATGGTGCAATCTTGGCTCACTGCAACCTCTGCATCCTGGGCTCAAATGATCCTCCTCCCTCAGGCTCCCAAGTAGATGGGACTGCAGGCATGCACCAGCATGCCTGGCTAATTTTTGTATTTTTTGTAGAGACAGGGTTTCACCATGTTGCCCAGGCTGGTCTCAAGCTCCTGGACTCAAGGGATCCTTCCACCTTAGCCTCCCAAAGTGCTGGGATTACAGGCCTGAGCCATTGCACCCAGCCAGAAATTTTATATTTATTATTTTATTTAATTCATAACCACTCTACATGTAGTGAAATAATTATTTAGAAATCTAGTTTAGTTTTTGAATTGTATTGGAATTTATACATTGAAATTCAACATCAATCCAGCTACATCAAAGTCTAACTATATGGAAATTCATCGATATCAAAATCTAAGTACACAAAGATCAAACTGCATCAAAATCCACAGGAGAGCCAGGAGACAAATGGTGTATATTAAAATACTAAGGGCATTTTGTTGCATTCTCCCACCTCCTCACCAACAAAAGCTCAAAATCTTGTGCTGTCCTATCAGTAGCTAAAGCATGTTAACACTTAGCTCTTACACTAAACTAGTTACTTCTTTGACTTAGAGGGAAGTCATGCTTCCTCTACTCGGATTGGACTTAAAAATCTTTCTATTTCTAAAATAGTGGGTTTTACAGAAATAAAATCTTTAAAATAAATAATTCTTCCTTAGTCTATTTAAAATGTGCTGTTACACGCTCAGCACAGGTGGCTCATGCCTGGTAATCCCTGCACCTTGGAGGCTGAGGTGGGCAATCACCTTGAGGCCAGGAGTTTGAGACCAGCCTGGAACAACATGGCGAAAACCATCTCTACTAAAAAAATACAAAAAATTAACTGATGCGGTGGGTGCATGCCTGTAGTCCCAGCTTCCTTGGGAGGCTGAGGCATGAGAAATCACTTGAACCGACCGGGAGGCGGGAGGTTGCCAGTGGCTGAGATGATGCCACTGCATTCCAGCCTGGGGAGGAGCGAGACCTCTGTCTCCCCCCACCAAAAAAAAAAAAAAATTTTGAAATTAGAGAAAACTTCCCTGCCCTGACCAGCATTGGTCCTTGAGTGTGATTTAGGAGCCTCATCAGAAGTCACGGGTTTTTCATTCCTGAAATTAGATAACATTTGCTTCCCAATAGAAGTGGTGACTCTACTGTGATGTGAAATACTTTTGATGTTTTGTCACAGCATTTCATATATGGAGGGCTGCCTCTCTGTGGTGTGTGTGTGTGTGTGTGTGTTTGTGTGCGCGCGCGCGCGCGTACGTGCGCGCGCTTTATATTTATTTATTTTGAGAATGGAGTTCACTCTTGTTGCCAGGCTGCGAGTGCAATCGGCGCGATCTCAGCTCACGGCAACCCTCTGCTTCCTGGGTTCAAGTGATTCTCCTGGCATCAGGCCTCCTGATAGCTCGGGACTTATAGGCATGTACCACCACACCCGGACTAATTTTGTATCTTTTAGAAGAGACCGGAATTTCCTCGTTTTGGTCAGGCTAGTCTCAAACTCCCCAACCTCAGGTGATCCGCCTGCCTCAGCCTCCTCAAAGTGCTGGGATTACAGGCGTCAGCCCACGTGCCCGCTGCATGTGTGTGTGCTTTAAAACGACTATCCTATCGGATGAATATTATTACATTAGCCACATTACATGTGTTCTAGTATTGCATTATTATTATTATTAGTAAGTATAGTATCCGTGCCAGTAGTAGTGGAGATGGGGGTCTCACTATGTATCCCAGGCTGGTCTCAAACTCTTGGCCTAAGGTGGTTTGTCCTGCCTGTACTGAGATTACAGACATGAACCACCCATGCTGCCTTAAAAAAAAAAAAAAAAAAAAAAAAATTATGTATTTTTGCCATGCATTCGCGCTGTTATATGTACTATGACTTAAACAGGGACTCAGAATGTGAATCTGAAGTTTTTTAGTGTTTTTGGTTCCTTCTCTGTAAATTTCAATGAGGTTAGCTAGTGATGGAGTAAGTCCGAGTTTCTGAGCAATATATGTCTTGGCACTAAGCAACAATTTTGCTTCCATTTTCTATTATTCCTGATCCAGGCAGCAGAATCTGTTTGCTTTATTTACTGAAGATTCCGCTGTAACCAGGCACAGTAGCAGCCTGTATTCCTATGCGTTTGAAGGTTTTAAGCTCTTTGCTTTTTTTTGTTTTTGAAGGTTTTAAAGTCTTTGCTTTTTTTTTTTTTTTATGCTCCACAAATTATCACTTTAGAGGTAATAGAAATGGTTGGGAAGGTTACAAAAGATTTTCCCCCTCATCGTTTTTTGGCCCAGAAAATCTCCTGCTTTGTTCTTCTCAAAGGCTGAGTCTTAGCAAGGCGCTCTGCCAAAAAGAACTTGGAGTTTTCCCTTGGGAATCCAGAGGAAAGGCTCAGTATTCAGTAAATTTGAAAAAGGCAAGCCTTTTCAGATGTTAATAAGTCTAAACAGACCCAGGAAGCTCTGCAATCTAGGGGGCAGATTAAATACCCAAGCAGTTATAACTTTCCCTCGGCTGTGGCAGGTTCTTACTGTTGGTGGTAACTTTAAGAACTGATCCAGCAAAGGTGGAATTCTCCCAAAGGTCCATCACTCTGAACTTGGAATCAATACAAGCTTCAAAAGTCACAGCAAGCAGTAAGCACTGGCAACAACCAGGTGCCTATTTGGGTGCCAGATTTTTTCACATTTTCCTTTGGGTTTCTCCACCATGATCCTCTAACCCGGCTGCTAGTGAAATGCCAGGTTGCTGCCACAAACATCATGTTGAGAAATGAAAAAAAAAGTTCTCTGCTTGGAAAGAGCACAGGAGACACAGCCAAAAAGCTAATTAGTTATTTTCATCATCATCATTATAATAATGCAAGTTTAAAAGCACAGAGTCATGAAATAGACACATGTCCTCAGGATAAACATTTTGGTGCATGTTTGCTTCAGATCGTTCTCCATTCTTATTTATTTATTTAATTTATGAGATGGAGTCTCGCTCTGTCAACCAGGCTTGATGTTGAAATGGTGCGATCTCGGCTCACGGCAAACCCCTCTGCCTCTGGAAGTTCAAGCGACTTCTTCCTGCCCTCACTCCCCAGTAGCTGGGACTACAGGCAATGCACCACCATGCCAAACTCAAGTTGTTTTTGTAGTTTTAATGAAGAGATGGGGTTTCCACCATAATTGGCACCAGATTGGTCTCCAATCTCTTTGACCTCGTGATCCGCCGCCTCGGGGCCTCTGAAGGTTGCTTGGATTACAGGCGTGACGCCCACCACGCCGGGCCTCTTTTTTTTTTTTGATACAGAGTCCTAGGCTCTGTCACCCAGGCTGGAATGCCAGTGTGTGATCTTGGCTTTACTGTAACAACCTGTGCCTCATGGGTTCAAGTGATTCACAGTGTCTTCCAGCTTCCCGAAGTACTGGATTACGGTACCTGCCAACCATCACCAAGCTGATTTTATACTTTTAGCTAACGACTGGGTTACACCATAATTGGCCAGGCTGGTCTCGAACTTCTAGCCTCAAGCCATCCAACCCACCTTGGCCTCCCAAAAGTGCTGAGATTACTGGCTTTGAGCCCTGCCACCCGGCCATATCGATCCTCATGCTCCTAAGTAAAACATACGAGATAGTGAGGTCTGCATTTACCCGTACCTCTTTCCCCAGTCCCCCCTATTCCTTTCTGCGCTCCAAGGGCAGCCACAATCCTGATTTGGTGTTTATCCTTCTTGGCCATGTTTTCTGTTTATATATAATATTATAATAATTATGTAATTGATTATATATTAATACATATACTTCTACTAATATATAATTAATATAATACAGTTATAATTTATAAGATATAAGTATGTATATAAATTATGGTACTTATATTGTATATAATCATGTATAGAAGCGTATACACATACAATATAATTTTACATAAATTATGATAAACGATAACTTTATATAACTTATATACTGGTTTATGTACATTATATAAGTTTAATTTTACAGAATTATACTCTTACATGTATTTATGTATGAGATATATATTAGATATATACCTAGATATATACATTTGTGTTTTGTCTATATATGATGGAGTAGAAAACATGAAGCAAGAAGAATGCATGCAAACATATATATATTTAAATATATTTAAGTATGTAATATATTTAATAAATCTCATAATAGTTATATTAAATGTTTTAGTTATATAAATATATAAATGCTTATATTTATAGATGCTATGAATATTATGTAGAGATATAAATAGATAATTATGCTGGAAATGTTTTGTATATTTAAAATTTTTTACAAGTAGAATCATACTATATGTACTTCAACTTGTTTTTTTTCTACTTAGCATTATTCTTTTCAATTTTAGATATTTTCATGTTGATATACAGTATATAAATATAATTCATTCTTCACTTTTTTATTTTAAAGAGACAGAGTCTCACTATGTTGCCCAGGTTGGGCTTGAATGCCTGAGCCCAAGTGATCCTCCTGGATCTAAAGGCACTTGTTGCCATGCTGGGTTTCATTAACTTTTAATACTCACTAGGACACTTACGAATATTGTTGGGAAAATTAAAAATTAAATCTCTTGCTAACTTAGAAAATCCGTTCCACAAATGTAGAAAAGAAAGAAAACTGACTGGTTGTGGTGGCTCACGCCTGTAATCCCAGCACTTTGGGAGGCCGAGGCAGGCAGATCACCTGAGGTCAGTAGTTCGAGACCAGCCTGGCCAACATGGTGAAACCCCGTCTGTACAAAAATACAAAAATTAGCTGGGCATGATGGTGGGTAACTGTAATCCCACTATTTGGGAGGCTGAGGTGGGAGAATCGCTTCAACCCGAGAGGTGGAGGTTGCCGTGAGCCGAGATCTCGCCATTGCACTCCAGCCTGGGCAACAGTCAGACTCTGTCTAAAAAAGAAAAAAGGAAAATAAAGAAAATCATTGTGTTACTGAAAGCATTAAATCAGGTGGGGATGTGAATGACAGGCAATACACTAATGAGACTGTAAGCATAAAAAGAAATGTCACACTTTTACATAGGCAAGAAGATATGATCCATTTACATATGTGTTCTCAATATAAAGCATAACTTGCCCTCCAGTAAGATTTGACAGCACTTTTGTTTTACATAGTTTAGGCAATATTCACCTTGTAGTTGAGCTGGCCATATGTCAGTTAATTGCCTTTATCCAAGGAAAAAAATGTAACTTCTCTTGTCTGTATGCCCAGCAGGCATTTAAGATTTAAAGCAAGGTACCTAAGCTAAACTCCCTGAGGTAACAAGGAGATAGGGGTATATCTATCTTGATGTTAATGTTTCAAAGAGATGGATCCCAGGTCCTTAAGAAAAATATTAGATGGTCATGCTGGCAAGAGGCTTATTTAGCTCTTTAGAACATTTGCATAGTTATAAAAAAGATAGAAGGTGGCTTTGTAATAACGTTTTCTTGAGGAAATGCTCTAAGAAAAGGAAGAAGGGAAAAGCCTTTTCCTATTCAGCAACTGGGAACATTCAATCCTACTATATACTACATATTTATTTATTCATTTACTTATAAATGGGCATGTAGGCTATTTCTAATATTTCATTATTTCCCATAATATGCCAATGAACATCCTTATCTATGCCTTCCTGGGCAATGTGCAAGAGTTACTCAGATTATGAGCATTGTTAATACTACCAGATATTTCCAAATTGTATTCCTGAGTGCTTATACCCATTTACACTTACACCAACAAATATAAGACTATCCACTTTATCCATTTGTTCACATCATTAAGATTTGAGGCTGGGTACAGTGGCTCATGCCTGTAATCCCAGCAC
This sequence comes from Rhinopithecus bieti, assembly GCF_001698545.2. Classification (NCBI taxonomy): domain Eukaryota; kingdom Metazoa; phylum Chordata; class Mammalia; order Primates; family Cercopithecidae; genus Rhinopithecus; species Rhinopithecus bieti. Next base: position 704 of record NW_016870357.1, on the reverse strand, counting down.
TTTGGGAGGCTGAGGTGGGTGGATCACTTGAGGTCAGGAGTTGAAGACCAGCCTGACCAACATGGCGAAACCCTGTCTCTACTGAAAATACAAAAATTAACAGGCATGGTGGTGGGCGCCTGTAATCCCAGCTACTTGGGAGGCTGAGGCAGGAGAATCACTTGAACCCCGGAGGCAGAGATTGCAGTGAGCTGAGATTGCATCATTGCACTCCAGCCTGGGCAACAAAAGCGAGACTCCATCTCAAAAAATAAAAATATTTGAAATGGCCAGACCTTAAACATTTTGCCAGTCTGATGGATGTGAAATGGTATCTCATTATTCCTTAATTTTTGTTTTCCTAACTACTAATTGAGTATGTTACAATGTGTTTATTAGCCATTCATATTTCCTTTTTTGTGATGTGCTTATTTTGTAATATTTGCCCATTTTCTTTTAGGTTTTTGGTCTTTATTATTGATTTATAAGAGTCCTTTCTATATTTTAGAAGTTAGTATTTCATTTGTTATATATGTTACAAATAATTTCCCCTATTCTTAGTATTCCCCATTGCCAAAGTCAACTACATTGTTGATTTTTCCCTCCTTTCATTTTATTTCCTGTATTTTGTCATGCAAAAGTTTTAACTGTTAAAATATATCTATTTTCCTTTATTACTTGTACTTTTTGCATCTTATTTAAGAAATTTTCTTTCTTTCTTTTTT
>NW_016870356.1:0-718 GCF_001698545.2 Rhinopithecus bieti | reverse complement strand
TATAAAGCATCGTGTAATACAGGGTGGTATTTTTAAAACCTTTTTTTTTTTTTTTTTTTTTTTAGACGGAGTCTCACCCTGTTACTCAGGCTGGAGTGCAGTGGCGTGATCTCAGCTCACTGTAACCTCTGCCTCCCGGGTTAAAGCAATTTTCTGCCTCAGCCTCCTTAGTAGCTTGGATTACAGGTGCCCACCACCACACCCAACTTTTTTTTTTTTTGGTATTTTTAGTAGAGATGGGGTTCACCATCTTGGCCAGGCTGGTCTGGAAATCCTGACCTCGTGATCCACCCGCCTCAGCCTCCCAAAGTGCTGGGATTACAGGCGTGAGCCACTGTGGCCGGCCTAAATTTTGTTTTTAATTGTATATATTTATGGGATGCAGTGTGATGTTTCGATACATATATAAATTGTGTAGTGATCAAATCAAGGTTATTAGCAAATCCATCATCCCAGACGCTTGTTATATCTTTGTGGTGAGAACATGCAAAATGTTCTAGCTATTTTGAAGTATACAATCCATTATTGTTGACTATAGAGGGTGGTATTCTTTTGTAACAGTATGTTGATGCGACCGGGCGCGGTGGCTCATGCCCGCCATTCCCAGCACTTTGGGAGACCGAGGCAGGCGGATCACTTGAGGCCGGGAATTCGAGACCAGCCTGGCTAACATGGTAAAACCCCATCTCTACTAAAAATAAAAATTAAGGCCGGGCGC
>NW_016870355.1:0-910 GCF_001698545.2 Rhinopithecus bieti | reverse complement strand
GATAGGCCCCAGAGCTTTTCCGTACAGGCAGGATAGGAGAATTGCGTGGTAAGTTGGTGGGAACTAGAATGTGCTGCCGGAACAGGCATGTAATGATGGGTTTTAGTCCCTGTCAGTGTTCAAGGGAGATAGGGAACTGGGATCTAGAGGGGAACTTGGAAGGGTCTTTTAGCTGAATGCTGAGCAGGGTGTGGCACTGGGCAATGATTGGGATGGAGGTGTCCTACACCTTAGGGTTAATGGGGACTGGAAATGGGAGTGGGAGGTCAGCCTGGTGGGGTTTGTCAGGTAAGAGGAGGGGGAAGAGGAACGCCAGGTGTGGGGAGAGGTTGCGCCGGAAATGAACTGAGGCCCCTAGCTTGGAGAGGAGATCTTGTCCTAACAAGGGGACTGGGCACGAAGGAATGATAAGAAATGAGTGTGAGAAGAGGGAACCATCCAAGCGGCAAGACAGAGGAGGAGTCTGGCGGTAGGTGGAGGGAGTGCCATCAATTCACATGACCGTGACAGTGGAGAGGTGGCTGGGGCCACTAAAGGAAGGCAAAACAGAGTAGGTAGCCTCCGTGTCCGTGAGGAAAGATATGGACTTACCCACTACCTGGAGCATAACCCTGGGCTTGGCGAGAGTGAGAGGAGTCCCCAAGTCTGGGCCTCTTCAATCTTTGTCTGTGTCAAGGAGCTGGAAGGGGCCTCCAGTACCTGGAGGAAGGTTGTCATGTGGAGATGCAGCGACCGTCCCTAGGTTGGGGCAGTCTGACTTCCAGTGGCCCATCTGCCGACAGTTCGGACAGGGGTAGGTTGGCTCTTTGGGTTGGGGAACTGCTTGGCCCAGTGGCCGTTGTTGCCGCACTTGAAGCAGGCACCAGGTGGTGCTCGGGTAATATCTCCTTTCTGGGAGTTCCTGGAGCCG
>NW_016870354.1:0-720 GCF_001698545.2 Rhinopithecus bieti | reverse complement strand
AAATAAACTCGGAGAGGAACCAGAGGAACTGCTTTGTGACGTGTTCATTCCACTCACAGTGTTATACCTCTCTGCTCATACAGTGTCGGGGAAACACTTTTGGAGAAACAGGTACCAAGTGATACTCGGGAGCATGCTGATGCTGATGGTGAAAAGGGAAATAGCCTCAGAAAAAAGTAGAAAGAAGCTTTCTAGGAAACTACTCTGTGATATGTGTAATCATCTCACATAGATAAAGTTTTCTTTACATTACGCAGCTTGGAAACTTTCATGGACGGTTCCATGAAGGGACCTTCGGGAACACATTCAGGACTATGGAGAAGAAGGAATTATCTTCTGATAAAAAATGGAAAGAAGCTTTCTGTAATTCTGCTTTTTGCTATGTATATTCATCTCAAATAGATGAAGATTTCTTTACATCACGGAGCTTGGAAACTCCCTCTTGGATGGATCCGCAAAGGGATATTTGGGATCACATTCGGGCCTATGGTGAATTAGGAAATAGATCAGAGAAAAACTGGAGAGAAGCTTTCCGAGAAACTGCTTGGAAACGTGTGCATTCCACTCATGGAGTTATAATTTTCTTTTCATAAGGCACAGTTTGAGTACTGTACCTGTAAAATCAAAAGAGTGATATTCGGAGCACATTGAAGACTATTACAAAAAGTGAAATGTCATCCAATAAAAAACAGAAACAAGCAGTCGGAGAAATTGCTTTCT
>NW_016870353.1:0-908 GCF_001698545.2 Rhinopithecus bieti | reverse complement strand
TTGTGTCTTTGTTCTCACTCATTGGTTTCTAAGAACTTATTTATTTCTACCTTAATTTCGTTATTTACCTAGTAGTCATTCAGGAACAGGTTGCTTAGTTTCCATGTAGTTGTGTGGCTTTGAATGAATTTCTTAATCCTGAGTTCTAATTTGATTACACTGTGGTCTTAGAGACTGTTTGTTATGATTTCTGTTCTTTTGCATTTGCTGAGGAGTGTTTTACTTCTAACTATGTGTTCAATTTTAGAATAAGTGTGATGTGGTACTGAGAAGAATGTATATTCTGTTGATTTGCAGGGGAGAGTTCTGTGGATGTCTATTAGGTCTGCTTGGTCCAGAGGTGAGTTCAAATCCTGGATATCCTCGTTTATTTTCTGTCTCATTGATCTGTCTAATATTGACAGTGGGGTGTTAAAGTCTGTCACTATTGTTGTATGGGAGTCTAAGTCTCCTTGTAGGTCTCTAAGAACTTGCTTTATGAAGCTGGGTGCTCCAGTATTGGGTGCATATATATTTAGGATAGTTAGCTCTTCTTGTTGCATTGATCCCTTTATTATCATGTAATGCCCTTCTTTGTCTCTTTTAATCTTTGTTGGTTTAAAATCTGTTTTAACAGACTATAATTGCAACCTCTACTCTGTTTTGCTTTCCATTTGCTTAGTAAATATTCCTCCATCCCTTTATTTTGGGCCTGTGTGTCTTTGCACAAGAGATTGGTCTCCTGAATACAGCACACCGATCGGTCTTGACTGTATCCAATTTATCAGTCTGTGTCTTTTAATTGGGGCATTTAGCCCATTTACATTTAAGGTTAATATTGTTATGTGTGAATTTGATCCCGTCATTTTTTTTTTTTTTAAATAGAAATTTTTTTACTTCTGTTCCGAACAAGAATTTTACAGAACAAT
>NW_016870352.1:0-226 GCF_001698545.2 Rhinopithecus bieti | reverse complement strand
TGTTTGTCCTGTTTTATTTCAAACTCACCAAGCAGATACGTTTCTACACTTCTTTGGTGGAGGAGTTAAAGGAGAGAGCAAAAGGAGACCAGGAGTGTTATTTTAGAAAAACAAGGAAGGAACCATGGGGAGTGAGAAGTGCTTTTTTTATGCAACTCATCTTTGTAAGGCTGTTTCCCACATTTCCTCTTGTCTCTCCAATCTTCTGGCCTGTGCTCATAGCTTA
>NW_016870351.1:5604-9472 GCF_001698545.2 Rhinopithecus bieti | reverse complement strand
AATAATAAATAAATAAATAAAAGTGGGAAAAGGACACCCTATTCAACAAATGGTGCTGGGATAATTGGCAAGTCACGTGTAAGAGAATGAAACTGGATCCTCATTTCTCAGCTTATGCAAAACCAACGCAAGATGGATCAAAGACTTAAATCTAAGGCCTGAAACCATAAAATCCCAGAAGATAACATCAGAAAAACTTTTCTGGACATTGGCTTAGGCAAAGACATTGGGACCAAGAACCCAAAAGCAAACGCCTCAATCCTTCTTTTGAGGCTTGTGGCTTCTTCTTACATGAAGCTCCTGGGATCTGCTTCAGCTTCCATTCAATCAGGTAATATGGGCAAAGGATCACATTATGTCAAGATTTGAACCCAGCCAGTCCATATATTCCTATTTATAAAACGAACCTTTTCAACTCATTTATATAGCATACTGTGTATTTACTATCATAGGAGGAATTGTTGGAGTTTTAAGATGTTGACTAAGTATTACCCAAACCATTTTTTTTTTGTAAAATCTATGTGCATGGATGGCATGAATAAAAAATGAAAATAGAGATAAACAATTGGAAAATGACTTCATAACTCTTATAAACTTGGCAAAATATAGTCATGGTATTCTCAATGCATATAAAATTAAAGATTTCGCTACAAGTTATGTGTATCCAAACTCAAGCAATTCAAATGTATGCTTTTTAATTGTGATATTAAGATAACCTTTGCTAGACCCTTTACACCCACCAGGTTCTAGTAAATCAGAGGATAGATGGTGAGAACACTTAATAAGGAGCACCATTCACTCACCTCTCTCACAGGGCAGGAGTTCCAATAGGAACCCTGTTTGATCGTTAACCTGAATGTGCACAGTTCCCTTTCATATGAAAAACCTTATTATTCACAGTTTTACATGAGGTAACAGACTTAGAGACATTAAGGAACTCAGATCCCAAGGTCTCCAGAACAAATCCACAGGCTCGTGTGCCCTGTGTCCTTCACTGCCTGGGACCACAGCTTGTCCTATGCAGTTTTTTCTACCTCCCTTCTTGAGGAAAGGTAAATGTGGGCTGACCTTACAATGAAAACCACATAGTTACACACAGTATTGTGTGTGCTTGTTTGTTTTTTTACACTATTTGAAACTTTTCCACAAAATTAAACCACTTCTACAGAAATTATTTATTTAGCCTCCAACACATTTTGAGCACATCTTGATAAACTATAGATTATGTAAGAACAAACAGATTCTCATGCTGTCTTCACCAGGAGAAATAACACCATATTGAAATGGCCATGGAGTCACTAAATACAAGCAAAACGGAATCAAAGCAAGAAAAACCAAATACAGTCTTCTCAGTTCATATTAAACATTTTGAAAACTATTTGCGAGGCTATTATAAAACATTAAAATAACATTAAATGCCACAAATGGCACAGTTTTACTTAGAAGATATTAGCAGTAGATTAAAATAATCATTCAAATTTATGACATTAATTCAGTATCCAACAGTGGCAACTTCAGTGAAAACAAAATCTGTTAAATATTTTAGAATTTTATAGACAAAATAATTAGTTAATTAGAGGGTGCCCAGTCTTCCTGGTTTTCCTTAAACTTGATTAATTTAGCACTGGAAGTTTCACATCTGAGCAAAGTGATATGGGAAGTCACCTTAATTGATTGTGAGATAAAAGACAAGTTAGATGCTTATGTAATAGAGAGAGAGGGAGACAGAGAGAGAGAGAGAGAGAGAGAGAGAGAGAGTTGAGACCGACTATCCAACACTCTTTGGAGAATGTGGTCTTTGCTCCAAATGGTGAAGAAAAATTAGACAAAGAGCTTAAGCTTGAGGAAGAAGGGGAATCAAGAACAAAGTCGGGCCAGGCACAGTGGCTCATGCCTGGAATCCCAGGACTTTGGGAGGCCAAGGCAGGTGGATCACGAGGTCAGGAGTTCGAGACCAGCCTGCCAGCAGGGTGAAACCCCGTCTCTACCAAAAATACAAAAATTAGCCCGGTGTGGTGGCACATGTTTCTAATCCCAGCTACTCAGGAGGCTGAGGCAAGAGAATTGCTTGAACTTTGGAGATGGAGGTTGCAGTGAGCCGAAATCATGCCACTGCACTCCAGCCTGGGCTACAGAACGAGACTCTGTCTCAAAAAAAAAAAAAAAAAAAAAAGTATGAAGACAGAAAGAAGGAACCAGCACATGTTAGGGGCGGGGGGCATGCCCAACCCATTTTAGGTTGCTGGAACAGCAAGGGGGCAGAATGCTGGCAGTGGAGGGGTCTGTATGCCCAAACCTGAATTAACATAGCAGGTGTATGGGTGGACATATGTCTTCTAAGAGGCAGGACCTAAAGAATTTAATGCCTTTTCAGTAGAATATCAGAGAGCAGCAGGGTAAGTATTCTTCATCGGATGGATGTCGTTAATCAAGACAGGAAACCAGGAAGAGTAACATGACTTTACAAGGAAGATCAAAAATGTTGCTTTACATGGATTGAGAATGAGAAGTTTTCTGTTCCTGCAGGTAGAGATGTTTAGCAGATATGCAACCACGGACGAAATTGAAGCCAGGGGAGTGCATTTGAGATAACTGCGGAGAATTAGATCAAGTGGTTAGATCAGATAGTCCAGAAAACACCCTGGAGAGAATAGGAGTCCTGGAACATTGAGGAAGACGTGTATTTAAGAGGTAAAAGAGAAACCAGCCAAGGACCTTGAGACTGAGCTGCCAGACACGCAGCAAAACTAACTGGACAAAGGTGATTTAGGTGCAGCTGACAACAAATAACTTCAGATCTGTGAAGAGGGTGGCATTCTGAACTCTGGAAATACGCTAATTAATAGGGAATAATACGTTTCTAAGTCCAAGCATGATGCTAGGTGAAGTGAAGTACTAAAAACGTTCTAATTTTCTCTCCACCTCAAGAGGCCCGCACCATGCTTCATTCATTTGTGAAACATCAGAAAGCTTCTATCCTCGGAATGCATCATTAAATTAACATTGGGACCATCTTTGCTTGGCACTGAGGGAACACACAGATGAGAAAGAAGTAATCCTCATTGTCTAAGGGTTTGTGATCTCTTTTGGTGAGGGGGGTGGTATGCCCTTTGCAAAGAGAAAACTCTATGTACCGATAATGTTAGCAGAAAGCATGAGTGCTTTGTATCGAGGCACTCAGTGGAGCACATCAGGACAGCCCACAAGACAAGGGTCATGAACAAGTCAGGGCTTGACTGACAGATACAAAGAGGTTACCCAGGTCAAAAATGGGGTGTGAAGATGTGAGACTTTCCAGACAGAAGAATTATCCGAGCAGAAAAGCTATGGAAGGAAGCTATGGACTGGGAGGAAGAGCGTGTGTGGATGCAGATTAGTGGTGGGAAGGGACCAGGGACAGGCAGTTCTCTCTTGCCAGGTGGCCTCAGTTTTGTTACTTAGAGGACAGCCATGTGAATGTTTGAAAATATCACCAGTGAGACAGAAGGAGACATAGACACAGAATGTGTAAGGACATTATAAAAGCTAATCAGCTAAGGCCGGGCGCGGTGGCTCATGTCTCTAATCCCAGCACTTTGGGAGGCTGAGGCAGGCAGATCACGAGGTCAGGAGATCAAGACCATCGTGGCCAACATGGTGAAACCCCATCTCTACTAAAAGTATAAAAATAAGCTGGGTGTAATAGCGTGTGCCTGTAATACCAGCTACTTGGGAGGCTGAGCCAGCAGAATCGCTTGAACCAGGGAGGCGGAGGTTGCAGTGAGCCAAGATCGTGCCACTGCACTCCAGCCTGGAGACAGAGTAAGACTTCATCTAAAAATAAAATAAAATAAAATAAAATAAAATAAAATAAAATAAAATAATAAAA
>NW_016870351.1:0-3503 GCF_001698545.2 Rhinopithecus bieti | reverse complement strand
GTGTGTGTGTGTGTGTGTGTGTGTGTGTGTGTGTGTGTGTGTTATGTATTCAACATAAAACAGCCTACTACCTTAGATTTATTCCATAAATTAGGATGCATCGGCACATTTCAATACTATGAGTATACAGGTGCTGATCTTAACACACTAGAGTATCCGGTTATAATGACACGCAAAGGCATCAGGATTCGGTGAAGCCATTAACCTAAGTAAGAAGAGGAGATGCTCATTTTCAACAGTTGTCTTTTAAATACCATTACATTTCTGGGGTTTTTCTTTCGGTATTTGTTTTTGTTTCTGAAATTTCCACTCTCATGTCCCACAGTGTGTACTATTTAGCATGTGGTTAGACCCACTGTCTTGAGGTCGGAGGCTTCTTTCAGCAGCGTGTTCATTCTAGCTGCAGCAGTATGACAACGGTAGGTTTGCAAAGTGTCTGAGTGGAGTGCACAGCAGAAGAATGAGTTAAGCCCATGTTCACAAGTTTCCTGCTCCTTGCCTTCATTTTGCTGTATAACATGTGTTTGGCCTGAATTTCTGGATAACATTATTCTTTTGAAAATAGCTGACTTCTGACTTTTTTCTTCTTAAAAAGTAACATAAAATATACATACAATTCTACATAAAATTTGAGTCACTTTATCACATTCAAAGATAATGTAATAAAATTTAAGAAATTCATCCAGTTCCCTAGATGTTTAACGGCATGATTGACAGCATTTATATTATAAATTTAATCACTTTTTTTTTTCTTAAGAATTGCAGTTTTAGAGACACAGGTTTAGATTCCAAGTTCTCCAACAGAAGAGTCTCCTATTCAAAATTATAATTCACAGAAACCAAAGAAATGCTTAAGAAGAATGTAACTATAAAAATAATACACTGATGGAAACAACTCAGTTTAACATAATATAATGAAAATAAAAATGTAGAGTCAGTAATTGTTCTGATTAGGGCTTCCAGTATATGTTGAACAGAAATGGTAAGAGTGGGGATAGTTGTTCTTTTTCTGATCTTAGAAAAAAAGCTTTCAATTTGTACTATAGGATATGATATTTGCTGTGCGATAGTCATATATGGTCTTTATTGTGTTCAGGAATAGTTCTTCTCTATCTAATTGGTTTTTGACATAGGTGCCAAGAACACACAAGAGAGAAAGGACAGCTTTTTAAATACATGGTACTGGAGAAACTGGATATTTGCATGCAGAAGAATAAAAATGAACCCTTAATTCATATTTTATACAAGAATCAACTTAATGTGGATAAAACACTTTAACATAAGACATAAAATTCTAAAACTACCAGAGAAAAACATAAGAAAAAGACTCCATGATGTTGATTTGGGCAGTGATTTCTTGAATATGACCCCACAAGTCCAGGCAACAAAAGCAAAAATAGACAAAAGGGATTGCATCAAACAAAAGCTTCTGCCCAGCAAAGGAAACAATGAACAAAATGAAGAAACAATCCATATGTTGGGAGAAAATATTTGCATGTCACTTATTAGATAAGGGGCTAATATTCAAAATATACAAGGAACTCACGTATTTGCATGTCACTTATTAGATAAGGGGCTAATATTCAAAATATACAAGGAACTCAAACTACTCAATAATAAGAAAACAAATAACCTTACTTAAAATATGGGCAAATGACCTTAACAGACATTTTCAAAAGAAGGCATACAAATTGCCAATTGATATTTGAAAAAATGCTCAACATATCTAGTCATCAGAGAAATGCAAATCAAAATCACAATGCGATACCATCTCATTGTGTTACATTGGTTATCATTAGAAAGATGAAAGGTAAGTGTTGGTGAGAATGTGGGAAAAAAAAGGGAACAATTATACACTGTTGGTGGCATTATAAATTAGTACAGCCATTTTGAAAACACCATGAAGTTTCCTCAAAAAAAAAAAAAAAAACAGAAATAGAATTACCATGCAATGCAGCAAACCCACTTCTAGGTAGATATCCAAAGAAATGGAAATCGGTATGTTGAAGAGATGTCTGCACTCTCGTGTTCGTTGCAGCAGTATTCACAATAAGCAAATAATAAAACAGCTGAAGTACCCATCAGTGGAGGAATAGAGTTTTAAATGTGGAATATATACATATTAGGATACTATGTAGCCCTTAAAAGTAAGACATTTTGTCATTTAAGACAACATGGACGAACCGAGAGGACATTATGCATATGAAAATAAGCCAGGCATTACAGAAAGACAGATACCGTATGAGCTCACTTACATGAAACCTAAAAAAAGAGAACTGGAAGTACAGGGTAGGATGATGGCTACCAAAGGCAGGCGGTCTGGTGATGGGTGGTGGGCAGCAGGGAGGTAGACATGGAAAGGAGAGACTTTGGTCAAAGGGTACAATGTTTCAGGTACACAGGAGGAATACATTCTGGTGATCTATTGCATGGAATGGAGACTGTAGCTAATAATAATGTTCCAAATACTTCCAAACAGCTAAAAGAGAGGATTTTAAATGTTTTCAACAAAACAAAGTGATATTTAAGTTGATGAGTATGTTAATTAGCTTGATTTGATTATTCTGCAACCTATACATGCGTTGACACATAACATTGTACCCTGTAAATATATATAATTATAATTTGTCAATGAAAATAACATAATATTTTAGAAAGTATCTTAAAAAATGTAGAGTGGGGAGAAGGTGGGGTCAACAAGTGAGAGTACCCTGGGCACCTCAAGTATCATAGTAACAGTAGATACTACCTTATTCTTTAAGACAACAGAAAACAAAACAAAACCAACCTGTAGGCATCCTTTAGCTTAATAGCTATGATTTAAATGGGTCTAAAATGGCCAAAATTTGAGTACAAAAAAAAATAAGTCCTCAAAGAAAGTAATAGATCAAATTATCAGTTATAAAAGCAAATATAAAGGAATTAACCGCATTAAAAAATAAATTAAGCTAAACTAAAAGCTTTTAAAAAAGAGAAGCCTAAAACTGAAAACTTAGGAGTTAAAATATGATGGCTAATAAATATATTAGCAAACATAGTAGCAATATCAATGCCAGAAAAGTGGAATTCATATTAAATAATAACTACATGGTACAAAGATAATAGTTCATATTGATAAAATTTAATGTACAATAATGATCAACTTCTCATCAAACTTTATAGGTAAATTATGTTAAAATACACAAAAAACAATTTGAAATAAAATAAACTACTCTTCATGTATCAATTATTTTATACTTCAAGAAATAGATAATATGATATCATATATATACAGCTCTAAATAATGAAAGGAATATGTGTATACACATAAATGTGTATATGTTGATTTATAGATTATCTTTTCTGTTCCATTAACCTATAATGTCTACCTTTATGAAAATAAGATTTGATTGTAGTAATTTTATACTTAGCCATAAAATTAAATAATTTAAATTATCCAATTATATTCATCAATTTTAATAATTTTGATTATTTTAGGGCATTTTCATTTTGTATACATTTTC
>NW_016870350.1:0-913 GCF_001698545.2 Rhinopithecus bieti | reverse complement strand
CTTTCGTTTTATGCGTGTGGGGGGAATTCTCAAATTCATATACTTTATTTTTGAAGTGATAAATATATATATAGATAGAATTAAATAGAGATATATAAAGGTATTTTAAATGTAAATTAACCATTAGTTGGAAAAATGGGATGCATAATTTTCAAATTATGAGAAGTAAGAGAAACAAAGAAAACTTGGAAACGTAGGAAGGAAATCTGAAAAGATACAAATAACATAGCAAGAAAGCAAAAAATTTAATTTACCTCATTTATTTTGAGACAGAGTCTTTCTCTGTCGCCCAGGCTGAAGTGCAGTGGCACTATCATAGTTCATTGAAGCTTCAGACTTCTGGGCTCAAGTTATCTTCCCACCTCAGCTCCTGAGTAGCTGGGGTTACCGGCACACACCACCATGCCTGTCATGCCAAATTTTTTTCTTTGTAGAGAAGGGGTCTAGCTATGTTGTCCAGGCTGGTCATGAAGTCCTGGGCTCAATCCTCCTACTGCGTTGGCATCCCAAGGTGTTGGGATTACAGGTGTCAGTACCATGCCCAGCTGCAAAGTTTTTAAAAATGAAATCATTAAAATAAAACTGAAAATCATGGCCACGCACGGTGGTTCACACCTGTAAGCCTAGCACTATGGGAGGCCGAGACAGGTGGATCACTTGAGGTCAGGAGTTCAAAACCAACCTGGCCAATGGGGCAAAACCCTGTCTCTACTAAAAATCCAAAAATTATCTGAGCATGGTGGTACACGCCTGTGGTCCCAGCTATTCCGGAGGCTGAGGCAGGAGAGTCGCTTGAACCCAGGAGACGGAAGTTGCCGTGACGCAAGATCATGCCACTGTACTCTAGCCTCAGTGACAGAGTGAGACTTTGTCTCAAAAAAAAAATATATATATATAATATAAAATATATATG
>NW_016870349.1:0-910 GCF_001698545.2 Rhinopithecus bieti | reverse complement strand
AAGCCTAGCACTGTCGCCCAGACTGGAGTGTAGTGGCACAATCTTGGCTCACTGCAACCTCCGCCTCCCAGGTCCAAATGATTCTCCTGTCTCAGCCTCCTGAGTAGCTGGGATTACAGGCACCCACCACCACACCTGGCTAATATTTGTATTCTTAGTAGAGATGGGGTTTCATCATGTTGGCCAGGCTGGTCTTGAACTCTTAACCTCATGATCCGCCCACCTCGGCCTCCCAAAGTGCTGGGATTACAGGCATGAGCCACCGCACCTGGCCCCAATCTCATTTTTATAGCAAAGCCACTTTGGTAATAACTAGTCCACTCCCCTGATAATGGCATTAATCCATTGATGAGGACAAAGCCCTCATGACCTGATTACCTCTTATTAGGCCCCACCTCCTAATACTGTAGCATTAGGATTAAGTTTCCAACACATGAACTTTGGGGGGCACACTCAAACCACAGCCGGGTACAGTAGAGAATCAAAAGGCAGAGACAATAAATCACCTCATAGTTTAAACCAAATGTAGCACTAGCTAGAGTTTCTATGTATGTGTGTATATGTGTACATACACTCATGTGTATGGGTGTTTATGTATGACTATTTAATATCAACCAGTACCTACGCTATTTAGAAAGCATTCAGGGCCGTGCCAGTTTAAGGTACTTCATTCACATGTTATCTCATACAGGAAGAAAAGATTGTCTACTGGCAAACCCAGGCCTTGGGAATAGGGCAGAGTTTCATTATTTTATTCACGTTTTTACTGCTACGCTCCTCCATTGTTTCAAAGTTGTTTCAGCCTGCAAAACAGCATTTGGGGTTTTTATTTGGTTTCATTCTCCATGAACCTATTCCAGGTCAGTGCCAGAAGATAATGGTTTCCCATACATTTTATTTATTTATTTAT
>NW_016870348.1:0-1075 GCF_001698545.2 Rhinopithecus bieti | reverse complement strand
GTTCTGTTTGTGTGATGAATTACATTTATTAATTTGCATATGTTGAACCAACTTTGCATCCCAGGGATGAAGCCAACCTGATTGTGGTGGATAAGCTTTTAGATGTGCTGCTGGATTCAGTTTGCTTGTGTTTTATTGAGGATTTTTGCATCAATGTTCATCAGGGATGTTGGCTTGAAGTTTTTTTTTTTCTTTTTTTTTTTTTTTTTGAGACGGCGTCTCGCTCTGTCACCATGCTGGAGTGCAGTGACGTGATCTCTGCTCACTGCAACCTCTGCCTCCTGGGTTCAAGTGATTGTCCTGCCTCAGCTTCTCAAGTAGCTGGAACTACAAGCGTACACCACTACACCCAGCTAATTTTTGTATTTTTAGTGGAGACGGGGTCTCGCCATGTTGGCCAGGATGGTCTCGATCTCTTGACCTTGTGGTCTGCCTGCCTCGGCCTCCCAAAGTGCTGAGATTACAGGCGTGAGCCACCGCAGTCGGCCGAAGTTTTCTTTTTTTGTTGTATCTCTGCCAGGTTTTGGTATTGGGATGATGCTGGCCTTATAAAATGAGTTAGGGAGGAGTCCCTTCTTTTCAGTTTTTTGAAATAGTTTCAATAGAAATGGTACCAGCTCTTCTTTGTACCTGTGGTGGAATTCAGCTATAAATCTCTCTGGTCCTGGGCTTTTTTTGGTCGGTAAGCTATTTATTACTGCCTCAATTTCCAAACTCATTATTGGTCTATTCAGGGATTCAGTTCCTTCCTAGTTAATTCTTGGGAGGGTGTATGTGTCCAGGAATTCATCCATTTCTTCTAGATTTTCTAGTTTATGTGCATAGAGGTATTTATAGTATTCTCTGATGGTTGTTTGTATTTCTGTGGGGTCAGTGATAATGTCTCCCTTATCGTTTCTGATTGTGTCTGTTTGATTTTCTCTCTTTTGTTCTTCATTAGTCTAGCTAGTGGTCTATCAATTTTTTCAAAAAAGAAGCTCCTGGATTTGTTGATTTTTTTGAAGGGTTTTCGTGTCTCTGTCTCCTTCAGTTCGGCTCTGATCTTGGTTATTTCTTGTCTTCTGCTAGCTTTGGG
>NW_016870347.1:0-1076 GCF_001698545.2 Rhinopithecus bieti | reverse complement strand
ATCTCGTTGTAATCATTTTTAATATAATTAAAATTTAAGTTAAAATATCAATATTCTGCCTTTTAAACATGTTAAAAAAGTTATCTACTATTTATTGCATATCTAAATGAATTGGAATAAATAAGAGATTTTGTTAAGCTTAAAGAGCAATAATTATCCATAGAAACAACTGCATGATAAAATTTGAATATGGTATTAAAATTGTTATAAAAATGTCAAAAGAAATAATTTTCATTGACTATTTGTCACATGAAAGCACTTAACTTTAAAATTGGCTACTTAGAGTCTTATCACAATGACTGATAAGCTAATTGCTGTGATAGACTTAAGGTTTTAGTAAAATCTGTTTCCTTCTCTTATTATACACTATGTAGTCTCTTATCAGTGATTCTAGGGCCTGTAATTACTCATTTTTTGAAGACTACAGATTGAATAGAGAACACAAATGGAATCAACTGTTTTTGTAGATAAATCCTACCATTAGTAGAGGAACACTGACCATAGTATTTTTTGTTGTTGTTGTTAGTGTGGTATGAACATTTTAAAAGATATTTTGTGTATTTGCTTGGTTGTTTGTGATTCCACAGTTGTCTATGATTCCCTTTATCTGAAATGTCCAAAGCAGATAAATTCTTAGAGACAAAATGTAGTTTAATGGTTGCCAGATATCAACTTGCAAGAGAGGAGTGGGAAGCGAATATTAATGTGCATGAAGATTTTTGGGGAGGGATGAAATGTTATGAAATCAGTGATGATGCGATGATGATCACACAATCTGTGTCTATGCCAAAATCATCAGATTGTATGCATTAGAAAAAGGTTTATATAGTGGTATATAATGATGTCACAATAAAACTGTAATAAAATGAATAGGTATTAGAACATCTCTATCAGGTGGTGAGGAAGAGTAGAGGACAAACGATAAATGGACATGAAAAACATAACCTAAATATAGCAGGAAATGTTAGGGAAGTAAAAATTTGGAACTGTGCAACTTGGTGAGAATAAATCAGGAAGAAAGTTACATTCAGTTACACTGAAACCAATTGATCTTGATATATATATATATATATATA
>NW_016870346.1:0-228 GCF_001698545.2 Rhinopithecus bieti | reverse complement strand
GAGACGGAGTCTCGCTCTGTCGCCCGGGCTGGCGTGCAGTGGCGCGATCTCCGCTCACTGCAAGCTCCGCCTCCCGGGTTCCCACCATTCTCCTGCCTCAGCCTCCCGAGTAGCTGGGACTACAGGCGCTGCCACCACACCCGGCTAATTTTTTATATTTTTAGTAGACATGGGGTTTCACCATGATAGCCAGGATGGTCTCGATCTCCTGACCTCGTGATCCACCCG
>NW_016870345.1:0-267 GCF_001698545.2 Rhinopithecus bieti | reverse complement strand
CAAAGCTGCAGTGAGCTATAATTGTGCCACTGTACTCCAGCCTGGGCGACAGAGCAATACACCATCTCAAGTAAATAAATATCATTTTATTAATGTCAAGTATAATATGTTTTTTTCTTTTTTTTTTTTTTTTTTTTTTTTTTTGAGGTGGAGCCTATTCAGTCACCCAGGCTGGAGTGCAGTATCAGGATCTTGGCTCACTGCAACCTCCGCCTTCCGGGTTCAAGTGATTCTCCTGCCTCAGCCCCCTAAGCAGCTGGGATAACA
>NW_016870344.1:0-1750 GCF_001698545.2 Rhinopithecus bieti | reverse complement strand
CTCGGTGGAATGCCGACGGTGTTGGTCAAGACCACTGACTTGAATCTGGTCTACGCCAAGTCGCCGGTAGGCTGGGTTGATCTCAGCAATGCCAACGCCAAGGAAATTGCCGAGGTTGCCCTTGGCATGCTCCCGCAGTCCAACGCCCGTCAAGTCTTCAACCCCACCGGCAGTCTGCTGGGCGATCTCGCCCTGTCGTTTCTGGCCGGTGTCGGTCAGGCACTGACCGATCACAACAAGCGCAATTAACCCTCACTGTTAACAGGAGCCCACCATGGCCGCACGTCAGATCCGCGAAATCAGCGTCAACAGCATTGCCCGCTTCCATGCCACCACTTACGGTGACACGGTGCAGGTGTTCAATACCGAGCAACTCAATCGCGTGGAAAAGGGCGTGCCGTTCAAGGCCCTGTTCAACCACGACCAAGCCGTGGGTCTGATGACCGAACGCGGTCTGGCCCTGGTCTTCGCTCAGACCCGCAAGGGCCGTGTCTACGCCGATGCGGACGATACGGTCGATTGGGCTGAGGCCATGGGCCGCATCACCCAGTCGCTGAACTGAGAGCGTAAACACAGCGCCTAGGAAACTGGGCGCTGCAGTGTGCGTTTTCCCACTTACCCAACAAGGAGCTTCACAATGGAACTGTCCACCCTGAACTACGGCTTTGGCATCACCTTCTTCGTCATGGGTCTGATCTCGGTGATCGGCATGCACGTGCTGGCTGCGCGCCTGCGCAACTATGACAACCACGCCATCGCCAACTGTGTGATCAGCCAGCCGGCGATCATCGCGTTCTTCGTCCTGATGCTGCTGCCGGCGCTGGGCTTTGCTTACAAGGACATGGCCTTCACCGCCGCCTGCGTCATGCTGATGGCTGGCGTCTGCGCCTACGGCCTGACCAAACTCTCCAACCGCGCTCGCCAGATCCTGAGCCAGCGTTACTACTGATCCCCCGACCCCATAACACCGATAACGACTCGGTGCCCATTACAAGGAGTTCTACCATGCTTACCTCTGCCGCTAAAATCACCAAGGTCGCCAACGATGGCCTGCTGACCAACGTGCACATCAAGTCCCATGAAGATTCGCGCATCATCCTGGGTCGCGTCCACAACTTGCTGCCGCTGCACCCGTTCGATCCCTCGTGGAAGGGTCAGACTGGCTACATGGACGGCCTGGCCAAGCAGCTGGACTTCGACTGCGGCACTGGCTTTGCTTCGGTGGATGACCACGGTCGTCGCATCGTGGTGCTGCCGGGTGAGCGTGGTCCGGTCGTCTACTTCGACCGCTACGGCGATCTGACCGGTCCGGTGGTGTGCAATGGTCACCTGTCCGACCTGGCTCCCTCCTGGGACTTGGAGCACGACGCCAATTCCGGTTGGTGTGCCGATAGCGACCAAGTCATGGAACCGCTGATCCGTCGTCTGCAGTAATGCACACGCCCCAGCCCCTTCGGGGGCTGGGGTTGTCGGACTCACTTTTGTTTTGGTTATCCTATGGAAAGAACGTCTATCACGCAACGGAGTAGGGATATGATTCCCATCACTTGGATCGCAGGTCTGAAAAAGGCGTGGGACTTTGTCACCCCGCGCAACATTGCTGTACTGATCGCAACCATCCTGCTGAGTATCGGCCTGTATAAGGTGTACAACTGGGTTTGGGACCGAGGACATGACTCACGCAACGAGGAAGTGGCCCAGATCGCCAAGGAACGCGACGAGGCAGTCGCCAAGTACGACCGGTACAAGG
>NW_016870343.1:7710-8445 GCF_001698545.2 Rhinopithecus bieti | reverse complement strand
TAATAACTAACACTTACATAGTGTTTACTATATGCCAGGCACTATGGAAAGGAATTTAAATGAATTAACTCAATACTCAAAACAACTCTATGAAATAAGTGCTATTATTCCCCATTTTACAGATATGAAAAATAGACCAAAAGAGGGTAAGTACGTTGCAAAAGGCCATTCAGCTAGTAAACAGCAGAGCCATGATTCCAGTCCAGGCAGTCTAGCTGTGTAGGCCACACCTTAACCCTTAAACATGATGCTGTTATGCTGCCTCAGTGGTAAAGGCAAGTTGCTGAATGCCTGGTGGAGCAGGAATGTGACTGAAAGCATGTGGACTCTAGGGCCTTCCAGTCTAGGGACTATTTGGCTATAGTTATCCTATCTTATTCTGAAAGTACAGAATTAAGGAATGAAGAGAACAAACAAAAATAAAAAATAAAATACCAAGTACATGTGAAGAGGGTATCAAAACATGCCGAAAGACAAAAGACTTACATATTATATTGAGAGATTACATTTTTTAAAAATGAAATGAGTTCACAGGGAAATATGTATAGAAGCTAGTGATTCTTGAGATGAAAAAAATAAAACTTGAGTCTTTCTCATGTCATAACACAAGTGTCTTAGGACAGCTTAGACTGAAACTATGATTGCTAACTCTATATTTGTTAAATCCCAGGAGGATCACAGAATTTTGTTTCACATTGTTTTAATGCATTAAATACTTTTTTTTTTTTTTTTTTT
>NW_016870343.1:0-3115 GCF_001698545.2 Rhinopithecus bieti | reverse complement strand
AAAAAAAAAAAAAAAAAAAAAAAAAAAAAAAAAAAAAAAAAGGATATTTATACAACCTAATTCAAAGGGGGAAGTGTACCTTTACAGCAGAAATTTGGTGATCACCATGTTAACCCAGTGATCAAACAGCATCATTGATGGACAGCCTGACGTGTGTTATTTGTGATGTGATGCAGTGAAAACAATACACAACATCACATGTAGAGTGTTCTTGCCAAAGTAACCTGAATCTAATTGAGCCAAGACTTCTAGTTTGTAGGAAGATAATAAATATGTTAAATGACACCATAAGGAAATAAGACAAATCCAAAATAGAAGACCTTCTACAAGACAACTGGCTAGGTCTCTTCAGACAGTATAATGGAAAACAAAAAAGATGGGGGAATTATTCTGGATTAAGAAACTAAAGAGACATAACTAAATGCAATGAGTGAACCTTGATTGGATCTTAGATTGGGTTGGAGTGAGTTGTAAAGGCATATTTGGGACAAGTGGGGAAGTTTGAAGATGAGATAGAATTATCGTTAATATCCTGTGGTATGATAATGGTGGTGTGGTTATGCAGGAGATACATGTTGAAGTGTTCTTATGTCTGCTACTTTCAAATGACTCAGCAAAACAAAGCATATATGTGCAGATAGATGGTGTTTATTTTGTAATAAAGCAAATGGGGACAAATGTTAACTTTTGGTGGGTGTAAGTGAAGGACAAATGCATATTTATGCTATTCTTTCAACTCTTCTATAATGTATAGAAATTTTCAAAATAAAAAGTTGGGGAAAACTTTTAAGCTGCTCAGCAGTGCATTGATTCCTGTGGAATAGTCAGTAGGCTGGCAGTGGTGATATTCTAGCAGGAGTTGGATGGACTGGGCCCTTATCTGAAAGCGGCCATCAGTCATCCTTAGGCAGGGTTTCTCAACTGTGGCAGTACAGACATTTTAGGCCAGGTAATTCTTTGTTATGAGAGGCTGTCCTATACCTTACAAGATGTTTGGCAGCATCTCTGGCCTGTACCCATTAGATGCCAATAAAACACCACCCCAGTTGTGGTAACCAAAAATGTTTCCAGATGTTGCCAGATGTCCCCAGGGGTGTGGGAAGGAGGCAAAATTGCTCCCAGTTGAGAACCACTGTACTGAACTAAGGGTCGTCTTATTTATTATATTTTTTTTTTGAGAATTCCCATGTATCTTAAATAATTTGCATCTCAGAGTCTCTCAATTTTCCTCTTTAGTTGCAATAGTCACATTTATTTTTAATATTTAATAAAGCTATTTGACTGCTTAATAAGAGAATTCATTGTTTTCCATCATGAGGATCTCCAAATCTGAATAATTCTCAGAATCATCCAGGGTGCTTTTAAAAATGTACATTTTCAGCCAGGCACGGTGGCTCACACCTGTAATTCCAGCACTTTGGGAGGCTGAGGCAGGTGGATCGCTTGAGCCTAGGAGTTCAAGACCAGCCTGGGCAACATGGCAAACCCTGTCTCTACAAAAAGTAGCTGCGTATGATGGTGTGCACCTATAGTCCTAGCTACTTGGAGGCTGAGGTGGGAGGATCACCTGAGCCCAGGGAGGTTAAGGCTGCAGTGACCCATGATTGCTCCACTGCACTCCAGCTTGGGCAGCAGAGTGAGACCTTGTCTCAAATACATAAATACATAAACAAATTTCCCCTCCTCTCCCCTCCCCTCTCCTCTCTTCTCTTTTTTTTTTTGACAGAGTCTCACTCTGTTGCCCAGGCTAGAGTGTAGTGATGCAATCTTGGCTCACTGCAACCTCTGTCTCCGGGGCTCAAACAATCCTCCTGCCTCCGACTCCTGGGCTCAAGCAATCCATTCACCTCAGCCTCCCAGGTAGCTGGAACTACAGTCGTGCGCCACCATACCCAGTTAATTTTTGCATTTTTTGTAGAGACGGCATTTTGCCATGTTGCCCAGGCTAGTCTCGAACTCCTGGGCTCATGCAATTCATCCGCCTCAGCCTCCCAAAGTGCTGAGATTACAGGCATAAGCCACCGAGACCAGCCAATAAACAAATTTTCTACTCCCACCCCAGAAAGCCTGATTCAGAAATCTTTGAGATGTACCCTTGGAATATTCCTTTTTTGATAGTTCTCCAGATTAGTCAGACTTGGGTTCTTTTGTTTTAGGGAATAATTCATTCAATTATTCAACAAACATAGTAGATAAGGTCCGAGAAGTAGCAGAGAGAGAGTCAGATAATGTAGGGCCTTGTAGGCCACTATAGAGACTTTGGCTTCTATAGTAGTCTGAGTGAGATGAGATGCTACTGGACATTTGTGGGCTTTTTTAAAATAAACTTTTTATATTGGAATGATTTTAGGTTTACAGAAAAATTGCAAAGATAGTACAGAAAGTTTCTGTATATCCCTTACCCAGCTTCCCTAAATGTTAACATAACCATAGTACATTTGTCAAAGCTAAGAAATTTACATTGGTAAAATGCTAACTTAAACTACAGACTTTATTCAAATTTTACCAGTTTTCAACTTATGTCCTTTTCAGTTCCAGCATTCAGTCCAAGATCCCACATTGCTTTTGTTGCCATGTCTCCTTAATTTCCTGTGACAGATGTGACATTTCTTCAGTTTTTCCTTGTTTCTCATAATCTTGAAACTTTTGAATAGTAGTGGTCAATTATTTTGTAGAATGTTCCTCAATATGTTTATCTGACGTTTTCCTCTGGTTAGACTAGGGTTATGGGTTTTTAGGAAGAGGAAGTGCCCTTCTCATCACATGACATCACAGGGCACATGATGTCAATATGAGGTGGTATCTGCCGGATTTCTCTGCTGTAAAGTTTCCATGTTTCCCTTTCCACTTGAAAATGAGTCACTAAGATCAACACACAATCAAGGAGAGGAGAATTAAGCTCTACCATCGGGAGACAGGAATATCCACATACATTATTTGGAATTCTGTAAGAAAGATTTGTCCTGAGTGGGTGTGGTGGCTCACGCCTATAATCCCAGCACTTTGGGAGGCCGAGGCAGGAGGATCACGAGGTCAAGAGATCAAGACCATCATGGCCAACATGGTGAAATCCCATCTCTACTAAAAATAGATAAATTAGCTGGATGTGGTGGCA
>NW_016870342.1:0-2043 GCF_001698545.2 Rhinopithecus bieti | reverse complement strand
ATCTTGGGATATTCAGTTTTACCCCAGAGGCCCCAATGAACTCCAAAATGTTTCTTTGCAGATTCTGTAAAAAGAATGTTTCCAACTTTCAGAGTAAAAAGAAAGGTTTACCTCTGTGAGATGAATCCACACATCACAAAGCTGCTTCACAGAAAGCTTCTTTCTAATTTTTATCTGGGGATATTTGGTTTTTCCCCATAGGCCACAATAGGCTTTCAAATGTCTCTTCATAGATTTTACAAAAAGAGTGTTTATAATGTGCAGAATCAAAAGAACGTTTTCACTTTGTGAGATGAATCCACACATCACCAAGCAGTTTCACAGACAGCTTCTTTCCAGATTTATCTGGGGATTATCATTTTTTCCCATAATAATCAAAGGGCTCCCAAATGTCCCTTTGTGGATTCTACTAAAAGAGTGTTTTCAACCTGCTGAATCAAGAAAAGGTTTCACTCTGTGAGATGACTCAACATGTTTCCAAGCAGTTTCACAGATAGCTTGTTCCAAGTTTTATGTGGAGATATTAATTTTCAGCTATAGACCTCAAAAGTTCCCAAGTGTCCCTTGGCAGATTCTACAAAAGAGTGTTACTAACCTGTTGAATCAAAAGAAAGGTCTGACTCTGTGAGATGAATCAACACATCACCATGCAGTTTCAAAGATTGCTTCTTCCTAGTTTTTACCTAGGGATATTTGCTTGTTCCATATCAGCCTTAATGGGCTCCAAAATGTCCCTTTGCAGATTCTACAAAATGAGTGTTTCCACCCTGCTGAATCAAAAGAAATGTTTAACTCTCTGAGGTTCATCACATATCACTAAACAGTTTCACATATAGCATCTTTATAGTTTTTATCTGGAGATACTCGGATTTTCCCCTTAGACTTCAATGGGGTCCCAAATGTCCCTTTGCTGATTCTACAAAAAGAGTGTTTCCAACCTGTTGAATCAAAAGAAAGGTTTAACTCTTTGGATGAATCCACGCATCATGAAGCATTTTCACAGATACCTTCTTTCTGGTTTTAACTGGGGATTTTCAGTTTTCCACAAAGGCATAAATGGACTCCCAAACATCCCTATACAGAGTCTACAAAAGAGTGTTTCCAACCACGTGAATCAGAAGAAAATTTAACTCTGTGAGATGAATCCACACATCATCAAGCAGTTTCACAGATAGCTTCTTTTTAGTTTTTATCCAGTGATATTCCGTTTTTCCCCATAGGTGTCAATGGGCTCTGAAATGTCCCTTTGCAGATTCTACATAAACGGTGTTTCCAACCTCCTGTATCAAGAGAAAGGTTTATCTCTGTGAGATGAATCCACACATCACCAAGTAGTTTCACAGACACTTTCTTTCTAGTTTGTATCTGTGGGTTTTCAGTTTTTCCTTCTAGGCCTCAATGGGCTCCGTAATGTACCTTCACAGATTCTACCAAAAGAGATTTTCTAACTTGCCGAATCAAAAGAAACGTTGAACTCTGTGTGATGAATCCACACATCACCAAGCAGTTTCACAGGTAGCTTTTTTCTATTTTTTATCTGAAGATAGTCAGTTTTCCAAAAAGGCCTCAATGGGCTGCTAAATATCCGTTTGCAGATTCTACAAAAAGAGTGTATCTAGTGTGCTAAATCAAAAGAAAGCTCATTCTCAGCAAACTATCACAAGAACAGAAATCCAAACACTGCGTGTTCTCACTCATAGTAGGGAATTGAACAATGAGAACACTTGGACATAGGAAGGGGAACATCACACACAGGGGCCTGTTGTGGGGTGGGAGGAGGTGGGAGGCATAGCATTAGGAGATATACTTAATGTAAATGATGAGTTAATGGGTGCAGCCCACCAACATGACACATGTATGCATATGTAACAAGCCTACATGATGTGCACATGTACCTTATAACTTAAAGTATAATAAAAAAAGAAAAAATAAATAAAATAAAATAAAGCTTTAAATCTGTGAGATTAATCCACACATCACCAAGCAGTTTTACGTATAGTTTCTTTCTATTTTTTGGGGGGGGGATATTTGCTTTCTGTACAT
>NW_016870341.1:0-1750 GCF_001698545.2 Rhinopithecus bieti | reverse complement strand
CCTAATAGCTAGAAACAAGCTATATGTAAATATGCTTTGTGATGTGCTGTTCCATATCCTAGATTGGAACCTCTGTTTAAATTCATCAGGTTGCAAACACTCTTTTTGTAGATTCTGCCAAGTGACATTACTGAGCCAATTGGGACCTATTAGGAAAAAATGAATATCCAGCCCTAAAAACAAGAAACAAACTATCTGTGAAAATGTTTTAGGATGTGCTGTTTAATATCACAGAATGGAATTTGTGTTTTGATTCACCAGGTTCCAAACACTCTTTTTATGAAGTGACATTTCTGACCCCATTGAGGCTTCATAGGAACATATGAATATCCAGCCCTAAAAACTAGAAACAAGCAATGTATGAAAATGCCTTGTGATATGCTGTTTTACATCACTGAATGAAGCTTGTGTTTTGATTCAACAGGTTCCAAAAACTCTTTTGTAGAATATATGAAATGATATTTCTGAGCCCATTGAGGCCTATTAGGAAGAAATGAATATCTAGCCCTAAAAACTAGAAACAAGCTACCTGTGAAAATGCTTTGTGATGTCCTGTTTCATATCATGGAATGGATATTGTATTTAGATTCACCAGGTTCCAAACTTCCTTTTGGTAGAATCTGTGAAGTGACATTTGTGAGCCCATTGAGGATTTATAGAAATATAAGAATATCCAGCCCTAAAAACTAGAATGAAGTTTTCATTGAAAACACTTTGTGATGTGCTGTTTCATATAACAGGAAAGAACCTGCATTTGATTCAACAGGATCCAAAAACTTTTTTTTGTAAAATTTACAAAGTGACATTTGTAAATCCATTGAGGTCTCACTGGAACATTCGAGACCTAAAAACTAGAAACAAACTATCAGTGAAAATGCTCTGTGATGTGCGGGGTCATATACAAAATGGAAACTGTGTTTTGATTCACAAGGTTTGAAGCACTCTATTTGAAGAATATATGAAGTGACATTTCTGAGCCCATCGAGGCCTTATAGGAGCATATGTAAACTAGCCCTAAAAACTAGAAACAAGCTATCTCTGAATATACTTTGTGATGTGCTGTTCCATATCTCAGATTGGAACTTGTGTTTAAATTTACCAAGTTCCACACACTTATTTTGTAGATTCTACAAAGTGACATTACTGAGCCAATTGGGGCCTACTATAAAAACTCCAGCCCTAATAACAAGAAACAAGCTATCTGTGAAAACACTTTCTGATGTGCTGTTTAATATCACAGAATGAAACCCATGTTTTGTTTTTCATTTTTTGAATTTTTTTGAGACAAAGTCTCACTCTGTCGCCCAGCCTGGAGTGCAGTGGCATGATCTCGACTCACTGCAACTGTCTACTGGGTTCAAGTGATTCTCCTGCCTCAGCCTCCCGAGTAGCTGGATTACAGGCACCCACCACCACACCCGGCTAATTTTTTTTTTTTGTATTTTCTGTAGAGATGTCATTTCACCATGTTGGCCCAGCTGGTCTCAAACTCCTGACCTCAAGTTATCCGCCCACCTCAGCCTCTCAAAGTGCTGGGATTTCAGGCGTCAGCCACAACACCCGGCCAGAACCTGTGTTTTGATTCACCAGATTCCAAACACTCTTTCTGTAGAATCTATGAAGTGATATCTCTGAGCCCATTGAGGTCCATAAAGAAATAAGAAATATCCTGTCTAAACACTAGAAGCAAGCTATCAGTGAAAACACTTTTTGATGTGTTGTTTTACATCACAGAATTATACCTGCGTTT
>NW_016870340.1:0-1072 GCF_001698545.2 Rhinopithecus bieti | reverse complement strand
ACAGGAGAAAATTAGTAGTAGGTAAAAGATGGCTACATTTTGGAACTAATATTCGTGAATGAAAATTAGGAAAGATGATTGCCTGCAAAGCAGATATCTCAAAATTCCATTTATCTTAGCAAAATTTCTATAAAGAAGTGCCATTCACCAGGTATGGTGGCATGTGCCTGTGGTCCCATTTACTCGGGAAGCTGAAGTAGGGGATAGCTTGAACCCAGGAGGCGGAGGTTGCAGTGAGCAGAGATTGTGCCACTGCACTCCAGCCTGGGTGAAAGAGCAAGAATTTTTCTCAAAATTAATTTTTTAAATAAATAAATAAATAAATAAATAAAGTAGTGCCATGGGGACGTGATTCAAACAGAAAAAAAAAAAAAAAAAAAAGTTTAAAGCAGCTAGAATCCTCTATACACATTCTTAATCTAATATCGCCAGGCTACTACCTCTCTGAAACCAGACAGCTGGAGGTTGTTATCCTCAAAAACATCGTATGTCCTATAAGAAGAGTTCTCTAAGACAGCAAGCACAGCTAAGAAACATACAGAAATCAGGGAAGTTAAGGGGAGAAATTCTACATACTAATTGGAGAGACTTTACTAGTCACCTATTACTGCTAGGTTCCTAAAAGGAACAGCAACAATGGTATATCTCTCAGAAGGAGATTGGAAGATTGCACTGTAGTAGACTGAACCATTCAAGAGAAAAGGTTCATTGATACTGACATTTGCACGCCATCCCTCAAAGTGATCATCTATCTATAGTGAATACTTAAAGTTCATTCAGGAGTTAAAATGAATAAAACAGAAATACGTGAAATAAGATGGATAAAACTTTATAAGCATTATGTTGAGATAAAAGAATATTTCAGGATATATTCAATTTACAAACATTTTTCTCATACAAAACAGTAATATATATTTGAGTAATATGCATATGTGTATGAATATATAAAAACATAAATGGGAATGTATCACACCATCTTAATAAGAGGCTATCACTAAGAGGCTATCTCTAAGAGGAAAGAATGGAATGTGTAAGTCTTATCTATATCTTTATCATTTGATTAAAAAAGAAA
>NW_016870339.1:0-5028 GCF_001698545.2 Rhinopithecus bieti | reverse complement strand
AAATATTTTAGCATGAATTCTTAAAAGGTTACAATGATTTGAGCAAAGTTTTGTTGACTGATGCTTTCAACTTTCAAGGCAGAAGATATTCAAAAGTAGCAAATACCCTCTCCAGACTTTTTTCTCGTAATGTTAAAAGCCTATAATTAACAAGTATTTTGTCATTTGGTAAGGGAAATGCTTCAGAGATAAACAACTCATAGACTTTGAAACATTGTAGCAGAATTCCAAGCATTTAGATTTGGAAGTTTTTTATTAATTTGATATTTGAGTGCCTGTTATGTGAATATGCAGTGCTGAATTGGACAGATTTTACTCTAATGGAATTAAGAATCTGGAAGAGAAGACAGACATTACATTTATGATTATAGATAGGATATATTGTAGGTAAGGAGAAGTATTACATTTTCTGATTTAGGTCAAGATTATGATTCACAAAATGTAGTTCTCAGACAAGTAGCATTAACATCTTCAGGAAGCTTCTTAGAAGTGCAAATTCTAGTCTCCACCCAAGACATATTGTGTCAGAAATACTGGGGATAGAACTCAACAATCTGTGATTTAATGTTTTCTAGGTGGTGCTCATGGCTCAAGATTGAAAATAGTTCTTTAGGTCAGAGGTTCTCAACTTGAGCACTGTTGATATTTGGGCCAGAAAATTCTTCGTTACAGGAGTCTTTTTCTTGCATTGCAGTTTGTTTAGCAGCATCCCTGGCTGCTAATCCTCTAACCATTAGATGCCAGTAGCATGTCCCAGTAGTGACAGCCAAACATGACACCAGAAATTGCCAAATATCTCCAGAAGGCAAATTCTTATTAGCAGTTCCCTGCTTCCCCTCCCCCACATCACCCCAGGCAATACAAATGACTTGCCCTGCCTTTTATCTTATCCTATAGTGTGTGGTAAGGTGCTCTGAAACAGGATAAAGGAATTCCACCATGTTTATTCATTATAAGAGAAGTGAGTTTGATCCCAAGACCAGAGGTGATCCAAGTTCTGGTCATTTTAGTCTTTCAATTTTTTGCCTTGTTTTCAACCTATTTTTCTTCTCACTTCAACAAATGCTCTTATATATTAATCCTGTTTTATCCTCAAATAGTAACATATTCTGTTTATATTCTAAACTTAGTGATTTGATGAATCTCATGTAATTATCATGAGGTTTAGACTCAGGCACCTGCTTGTTCCAAAGATCTTTGAACATAATTAAGAAAGTGAAGGGCATAATTTTAATAGTAAATCAAAATATTCTCATGGATGAATTATGTTATAATAGGTCTCTGTCAATCACATATTCTGTTAGTAATTTGTTTCTTTCCAAGAAGTACAAGTCTTTTTCTGTAGTTACTCATCTATTATATTTCAAAAGTGTTTCTGAATCCATGGTTATGAAGTAGGAAGATCCAGTTTCTTATCTGTCTGTTAATCAAGTTCCCAAGTGTTTTAGTTTTCTGAGTTTTAGATTATAGGTGGTCCTGTTTGAGATTGCTAGGACCCAAGTAGGTAAGAGTAGTTGCAATTAAAATGCAGAGATTACTGCAAATATAACAGTAATACATTTTGGTAGGTTTGTAAACATATGTACACTTTCTACAATGTCTAGATAGCTGTGTACCTATGGCATTTTTTCACAGGTTAGTTTTGCTGGTAGGCCTATAGCAAGATTCAATTATCATTAATATTTGGCTCACATTAACTAACTCATAAGGGTCAGTGATGTGGTTTGGCTCTGTGTCCCCACCCAAATTTTATCTCAAAATGTAATCCCCATGTGTCAAGGGAGGGACATAGTGGGAGGTGATTGGATCATGGGGGAAGTTCCCCCATGCTGTTCTTATGATAGTGAGTTCTCATGAGATCTGATGGTTTTATAAGTGGTGGTTACCCATGCTCTCTCTGTCTTTCTTGTCACCTTTTGAAGAAGGTACTTGCGTCTCCTTCACCTTCTGCCATGATCGTAAGTTTCCTGAGGCCTCCTCAGCCATGCAGAACTGTGAGTCAATTAGATCTCTTTCCTTTATGAATTATACAGTCTTGGATATGTCTTTATAGCAGTGTGAAAACAGAATAATACAGGAAATTGGTACTAGAAGTGGGGTACTGCTATAAAGATAACATGAAAATGTGGAAGCAACTTTAGAACTGGGTGATATGCAGAGTTTGGAACAGTTGGGAGGGCTCAGAAGAAGACAGAAAGATATGGGAAAATTTGGAACTTTCTAGAGACTTGTTGAATAGTTTTGAGTTCCTCAGAGATGAGGAACCTATTGAGAACTGGGGCAGAGGTCACTCTTGCTATGCTTTAGCAAAGATACTGGTAGCATTTTGCCCCTGCGCTAGAGATCTGTGGAACCTTTATCTTGAAAGAGATGATTTAGGGTATCTTGTGGAAGAAATTTCTAAGCATCAAAGCATTCAAGAGATGATGGAGCATAACAGTTTGGAAAATTTACAGCCTGACCATGTGGTAGAAAAGAAAAACCCATTTTATGAGAAGAAATTCAAGCTAACTGCAGAAATTTGCATAAGTAATGAGGAACTGAATGTTAATAGCCAAGACAATGAGGAAAATGTCTTCAGGGCGTGTCAGACTTTCATGGCAGCTCCTCTCATCACAGGCCTGAAGGTCTAGGAGGGAAAAATGGTTTTGTAAGATGGGCCCAGGGCCCCACTGCTCTGTGCAGTGTTGAGACTTGGTGTCCTGTGGCCCAGCTGCTCCAGCTCCAGCCATGGATAATAAGGGCCAAGGTACAACTCAGATTGTTTCTTCAGAGGATGCCAATGCCAAGCCTTGGTGGCTTCCATGTGATGTTGAGCCTGCCAGTGTGCAGAAGACAAGAGTTGAGGTTTGGCAACCTTTGCCAAGATTTCAGAGTATATATGAAAATACCTGGATGTCTAGGTAGAAGTTTGCTGCAGGGGCAGAACCCTCACGGAATACCTCTGCTAGGGAAGTGTGGAAGGGAAATGTGGATTTGGAGCCCACCCACAGTGCCCACTGGGCCACTTTCTAGTAGAGCTGGGAGAAGAGGACAACTGTCCTCCAGACCCCAGAATGGCAGATCCATGGCTAAGAGTTAAAGAAAGAGGAAGGAAACATGAAAAGCAGCTCAGTAGTCAAAGACATATTTACTTTTTAGTATAAACGTGAGAGGGGCTTCTGGTTGATTTCATTCAGGGACACTCTGTCTGACAGACTAAGAGTATTTAAGGATTCAGGGTAGGAGAGCTTATCACAGGCTCGGAATGTTTCTGTGTCTCTTTGTCTTGCTTATCTGGGAGGGAGACTATCAGGGAAACCAGCCCCCAATATTTCAACGTAGGTTCTTTTCTATTTTCTCTAAGTGTTGGCTGGTCTGAGAAATAAAGAGAAAGAATACAAAAGAGATAAATTTTACAACTGGGTCTCCAGAGGTGACATCACATATTGACAGGTTCTGTGATGCCCCAAGCCACAAAACCAGCAAGTTTTATTAGCGATTTTCAAAGGTGAGGGAGTGTACGAATAGGGTGTGGCTCACAGAGATCACATGCTTCAAAGGCAATAAAATATCACAAGGCAAATGGGGCAGAGTGAGATCACAAGGCCAGGGTGAAACTAGAATTACTGATGAAGGTCCATGTCCTGCTGGGCACACATTGTCACTGATAAACATCTTAAGAGAAAACAGAGTTTGAGAGCAGACAACCAGTTTGACTAGAATTTTGCCAGGCTGAAATTCCCCAATCCTAAGAAGCCTGGGAGTGCTGCAGGAGACCAGGGCGTATTTCATCCCTAATCTACAACTGCATAAGACAGACACTCCCAGAGTGGCCATTTTAGAGACCTTTCCCTGAGAATGCTTTCGTTTTCCCAGGGTTATTCCTTGCTGAGAAAAGAATTCAGTGATATTTCTCCTATTCGCTTTCTGAAAGAAGAGAAATGTGCCTCTGTTCTGCCTGGCCCTGTAGGCAGTCAGACTTTATGATTATCTCCCTTGTTCCCTGAAAATTGCTCTTATACTGTTCTTTTCAAAGTGCCCAGATTTCATATTGTTGAAACACACATGCTCTACAAATAATCTGTGCAGATAACGCAATCATCACAGGGTCCTGACGTGATGTACATCTTCAGGTTATGAAGATGATGGGATTAAGAGATTAAAGTAATGACAGGCATAGGAAATTATAAGAGTATTGATTGGGGAAGTGATAAATGTCCATGAAATCTTCACAATTTATGTTCAGAGACTGCAGTAAAGACAGGCGTAATAAATTATAAAAGTATTAATTTGGGGAACTAACAAATGTCCATGAATTCTTCACAATTCATGTTCTTCTGCCGTGGCTTCAGCCAGTCCCTCCATTTGGGGTCCCTGACTTCCTGCAACAGGAGACATTTTGTGTCTGTTTCCATACATCTTCCTGAAGCTGCAGGCATACCCATCTGAGTCTGCTTTTACTTTTCCTATCTTAGTGCACCTAAAGGGAAAGGGATGTGCTTATTAGGTCCACTATTTTACTGGGGCCCATTGTATGAATGTGAAGTTTGGTGATTACCCAAGAGACTTTCCCCTTCCTTCTGTGCCTGAGCTGCCTTATCTGTGTTTTGCTGTCTGCTCTTTCTGGCTGCTTGTTGTTAAAAGAGAAGTGATTTCCTTGAAATGCATGAGGTTAGAAAGGGAGCTGGAACTTAAAACAGTGGTGTTTGTCCAAGATGACAGTGCTCTTGCTCTGTCACCATGAACAGCTTCTAATGTGCACCTGGAAAAGCTACAGGCACTCAACATCAACCCATGAGAACAGATGTGGGGTGGAATACTGCAAAGCTACAGTGGTGGATCTGTCCAAGGCCATGTGAATACACCATTTGCATTAGGGTGCCCTGCATGTGAGACATGGAGTCAAAGGAGCTTTAAGATTTAATGACTCCCTCCACTGGATTTTGGACTAGGATGGGCATCTGTATCCTCTTTATTTTGACTAATTTGTCCCATTTGAAATGGGGACATTTACCCAATGCCTGTATCCCCATTGTACCTTGGAAG